>NW_027249518.1:120000-146758 GCF_030848795.1 Temnothorax nylanderi | reverse complement strand
TCCATAACGCTAAAAATAAAAATAAAAGAGAAATAAAGAAAAACTGTTTCAGAGAAAATACACAAAAAATCTCAATTTTAAATTCATATCCAGGAATGTAAAAATTTTACCGAAAATAAGTTTACATTCACTTCTGATTGAGGCAATTGCTGTGTAGAGGAGGAAAACGTTGAAAACTGTTCGGGATGATTCTGCAGCAGATCACTTTTGGAATTAAGTATTTCAGCAGAACTAGTAGTAGCGATTTCATCGGATATTTGCGATGAGTGTTGGCTCGATGTTGTTGCAGTATTTTCAACAGACATTTGTGTTATAATGTCCTCTACTTTTTCTCCCTGCAGCACTTCATGTACAGTATCAATGGGAAAGCTCCCCAGTATTACCTGAGAAAGAACAAAATGTAAAAATAAAATATTAATCTCTCTAATAAAATATGAAATTAAATTGCAGTAATTTAAGTTATAGATTTTACGCATAGTATACAAAGCAAACTTACAGTTGATTTCCATTTCAATTCCTGAAGAAATTTTGTTATTATTTTCCTGGGCCCCATTTTAATTCCTAGTTCTTTTAAATCTGGATCTGATAGCTCTAAGAAAGCTTCCCCATTGATACATTGGTCTGAAAAAAAAAATAGAATATTTATTGTAACATCAATGAAAAATAAAGATTTTTTTCCAACACCGAAAAAAATAAGGATTAGTTATAGTTTGTGCTAGACAAAATAAAATAGTAAATAGTAATTTTAAAAGAAAACAAAAATAAAGAACTTGTAGATAATAGAATAAAATATACCTGAAGACAACATTATATTAATAAAGTTTAATTTCACAAAAAAAGTATTACACATGTAAACAAATAAAGTGAATAGTTACACTTTTCTGCGATTGCAAAAAATACACAATGAAAACAAAGCAATTCCACAACTAACCACTTGAGAGATATACTCACTTTTACAAAATAATGTGGCGAGGACTGATGTAAAGACCATTAGAGGTTGGCACTGTCCATGGACTAAATGGTTTAAAGTGGGCAAGTGAAGAAACTGAGACAAAATGTAAAGCATGATCTGTATCTCCAACTTCAATGCAAAATGCATTAAAATGAGGATCAAAAATTGTAGTCTCACAGCGAAAAATTAGAAAATACACCTTATTTTCTCTTAAGAGAACTATTTCTACGATTTTTCCAAATATAGGGAGATTTTCTCTTCGTTTTACTGCAGCCTTAAGACAAACAAACAGACTAGGTCTGAATTCTACTCCATTAACTTTAATACTTTTGGATCGAAATACGTTGTCTGTATCCACATAGCCTAATTCCAAAAGAAATTGTCTGCTTTGAGTTTCTTGCACATGACAAGTTTTACCACTCAGTGTATGCACTCTTTTGAGTTTGACATCACCTGCTCCCCATTTTGAACTCTGTACACATTGACATACTCTGATTAGAGTCTTTGGAGGATTCTTGAAATTGTGAACATTTTGAGCTCGCAATTTAATTTCAGCGTGTTTTGCTTCAAAACGCATGCAAAAATAGCATCGTAGAGGACCTGCCCAAAGTATACAATCTGCGTAATGAATAAGGTGATGGAACTTGTTAATGCAATTGATATTGGGAAAGAGTTTCCGAAATGTATTCATAAAATCTTTTGTCAGGGCTTGCAGATATGGCATCAAAGATCTTGTCACTCTTGGGGCCAGCACTATTTCCATAATTCTTAGTAATAGTAATATTAGCTCTATGTGTTCATCTCCTCTGTCAATTTTTTCTGCAACTATGAATGGAAAGGCTCTTAACAGTAACCACATCTGCATTGCCTTTTGGCTTAGTAAATGATCATTTTTTTGGAGCATATTTATAGAAAAATTTGCGGATGGTTTGTTCTTGTTTTCCACAAAGCCATATTGGAATGATGCAATTTTGCTATTAAAGTAATCAACAGTAAATTTTCTTGTAATACAAATGTAGTGATGAAGTACAAGTTTTAATATCATAGGGCCTATTCCGCACAGAATATCATGCATCACATCAAAAATTTTATTCCTACAGGTATGAAAATATCGTGACTTGTTAAGGCAACAGTCATCTTTCAAACCAGTTGCTGCCATGGATGGAGCAGAAAAATTATGCCTGCGTAAATACTCCAGATGCTCATTGAATACCTCTTCAGTCCTTTCATTGCCTAATCTTGTTCTTCCAGCATGCAGGTCTTCTCTAGAGTATAAGCACATTCGGCAGAACTTGTTCGCTTTAGGTCCAAGCATATTAAATACCTCATGCACAGCTAAAGTGTCTCCACAAAAAGCAGTTATTGTCGCATGTAAAATAAATTCCTCATCATGAAGCATAATTTTAACTCCGTCGTCGCTTTCTAACTTCTCTAAATCACTCAAAAAGGGGGACAATATTTTATCAAACCCATACTTTTTTACATCTGCATCAGAACATAACAGGAGAACGTGTATACTTCCTAAATCAGAATTTATATGAGCCGGAATATTTTGAATTGTATAATAGAAAGCGCCCAATTTGTGGATTCCTGTTTTAGATCCAAGAGGGTTAACAATTTCCAACTCGTCATAATAAATCTGTAATCGTAAGGCATGTCTATGTTTCTTGAAAAGGGGATGATTTTTAAAATGATCTCCATCCACAAATGAAGCTAGAATACCATTCGCTGATGGCTGTTCAGAAAGAATAGCTTGTTTGACTTCTGCGTTTGACATTACCAACTTCAAAGTATCTATTATTGGCACATATTGACAAGTTTCAAGTACAAATTTAGGTATATAAGTTCCAGTTTCACTATCCAATGAATTTTCCATGCGGTAACCAAGAGGAATCTCTACGGGTTCGATATAACCACAGTTAGTCTTTAATGCTTTTATTTGATTCTCCAAAGTACGGAAATTATCGAAAGGATTCTCAAAATCAAAATTAGAGAGTAATTCAACAACTTCAGGGTCTTCAGTAGCATTTCTTGCTTGAAAATAATTGACAACTTTTGTTTTCAAGGAACTAGTTAAACTCAAGACCACTTCCTCGAATTCATCTAAAACGTTATTCAAAATAGTGGTACTCATAGTTCCCTTGGATTGAAGTCTTGCAATTAATCTGACAATCGAAGCATATAAATCAAAGTTTAGATTTTCGTCAGCCTCTTCAAAGTTTCTCACGTTGACCACATCTTCCACTGCAGCGTCATGTGCATGAAATTCATCGTTATCGTCAGGAATTGATTCGTCGTCAGGAATTGATTCGTCGTCAGGAATTAATTCATCGTTATCGTCAGGAATTGATTCGTCGTCAGGAATTAATTCAGGCTCTAAATTATCATCACATCTGTATCTATGACACCGACGTATGTGCCTTCTCAATGTATAGAAATACATAAACGTTCTACGACATCCATCTTGGCCACATTCAAAACCATTTTTCCCCATTCCCCGTTGAATTGTAAGTCCATGAGAAAATTGTAAATGCCGCACTAAACCATTCAATCCATTAGGGACATTTTCGTGACATACATAACAATTCAGACGATCCATATCACTTTTCGCAAAACGCTGCAATAACTTCAGATCGATATCGATATTTGAATCCAAAACTGTTACGACTCGTCTGAAAAGTTAGAATTTACAAATAACCACTGAGAGATTGCATATTCCATGTTACGAGATATTGATTGCGGTTCACTTGAAACGCTACAAATGCTTCGTAGCATTCATCTTCTCCTTGTTTTTAATGAAGAAAGAAGGAGAAGAAGAACGCTTTAAAGTATTTGAATCGTCAAGTATTATTTACCGCAGCTATTATTTACGATCTTTCAGTGATCATCTCTGAGCCTCAACTGTACAGACAAATTCTACGAGTTTCGACAGTTTCATCAGTGTTTGTTAATCAATATGATATTAAAAATCAGGAATATAATTACAACTATAACAAGAATTACAAAAGCTCTCTGCATGAAAAAAAATGTTGGCTAACTCATTCAGAATGCTCACCCAAAAAAGCATTAGCAACTAATTTGTCTTGTGTAAGATCCAATAATTTCTCTGCTACCTTGTCTGGCGACCATTTCATAATTTCGTCCATATCCATAAAATTTTAATAATTGAAGATTATCTGAAACAAACTGAAATGTATATCCAGCTAGACAACTTACACATATTAAGTACATACGTAATAATAGCATATAAAATAATAAAAATCAGATCTCACTCATATCTAAAAAAGTATATGTAATGTCACGCTATCTTATGGGGACAGCGGATCAAAAGGGAGAGCAGGATGTATTTGCGACACTTATAATTATTTGCAAGGTTCGTAATGGAGCGGAGAGACGGTTCTAATAATCTTGTCTGCTACTTCAAAATGAAAATAATGTCAAACTGGTTTTAATTTTGTAGGTCAAGATTAACGGCTCCCGCCGTTCGGCTCGACAACGCATCGCGCGTGAGGAGCACGCGGCCCTCACGTGCTCCGAAGCCGCTAGAACGTTCCCGCAACGTTAATATTCGCGTGTCGCGTACCCCGCTAATCGGGGGCTCCTCGACGCTTCCCTGACCGGATCTCCAAGGGCTCGCTCCGATTACCCTGCCTACGATAACCACGTCCGGGGTCCCTCGCGCTTGGTGTCGACCGCCGACCGAAATCTTACGCCGAGCTTGCTTGCACGCGAAAATATGGCGACAACAGAGCGGGAGCGCGATCCTCTCGCAGTCCGCTCGTGGCTCACAATTAATTAAACGGGCGAACTCACCGACACGCTGCTCCCGGTCCCGGTGCTCGTCCTCGCCGGTGCGGCCTCCTCTCTCGCTCGGGTTGGCTGGGGTCACCCACGACGGGCCGGGCTTCACGCAGGAAAAGGCGGAATGCGTCTGTTCGGCGGGTATCACGGAAGAGGAAGAACGACGTCGCACTCGATCGCGGATCGCGGGTCGAACTTTTCGCCCCTCGCGGGGCTGCGCAGCCGCCCTGCGCGGTGGCCCTGCCGTTATCGACGTCGCGCGTGATTCCGGAACGCTCCACAACGTTATCGATCCGCGCAACGCCGTAAATCGGAGACGTGTCGGTAAATCGAGAATATCGGTTTTGTATTTAATAATGCAAAAACTTTACTTACCACCAATAATCATATATAAGACGCACGCACGAACATGTTCGCTTGGAAGCCACTATAATAATAAGTGAATGGCGATATAACCACTGATGAATCTGTGAACTTTGCCGTTCTCGCTGATTGCGCAGCGCGTTCGGTCCTGTTTCACTGTTTTATTAGCGATACAAGACGTCACTGATGGAATCAGTGACTTTTCCACTGATTCAGATTTAGAGAGTATTTTAGTCATTTTTGGTCTATGACGTCGGCGACTAATAATGGACGTTTATAAGACAATGATAACTATTTCATGCAGTGTTATAGCTATCAAGAAGATATCATTACAAGATTTTTGAACACTTTAAAGATGTACTTGTTATAGACAAGTACAGTTACTAAGGAAGCATCAGGGTCAGAAGATCGTCACTGTTCACTGGATCATCGAAGTCAAGCAACACGGGCGCGGTACTGTACTAGGATGGGTGACCGCCTTGAGAGAGCGGGGCTATATGCACATGATACGTAAAGAAACAGTTAAAAAAGCGTTTTTTTTCATAGATAAAGAAGAAAAACGTTTTTTTATAAATGTTATCAAGTGGACATTTTAACATTTTGATTTCATAAAAAATAATGTAGATTAAAAAGTTGTCGTCTATTTGACGACATTTTATGGTCAGTCTTGTGACTGCCATTCCAAGATGACGTCCAAATGTTCAAAATCTGACGTACTTTTATTTCGTCCCGGCGACGTCATTAATTACGTATTAGTGACGTCAATATATGACGTCACGGAGATGAGACAAAAGTACGTCATTTTTACGGCACTTTGACGTCATTTCATAACGTCGCAATCGTCAGAACATGACCAAAAAATGACGTTAAATAGACGTCACTTTGCTACCTGGGATATTCTCCAAATTTCATATATCTAGGTTTAGGGGTTTGGGCTGGGCGTGTTGATGAATCAGTCAAGACATTTGATTATATAGATATATGTAGATAAAGTTTATTTAAAAAAAAATAAATTAAAAGTCAAAATAATAATATTTTTTTAACTTTTTCCTATACACAATTTTTCCAATGTGAGGTTTTGAATTAAATATATTTTAATTATTTTAATTAATTTATTAGGAAGAGGACTGTTGTTTACTAAATCAACTAACAATAACATTACGTCAATTATAATTTGACAGTGTCAACAATGTAATTGTTATATACATGTTATAATATACTTACACTGTTTAGTGAAAAATTATAATATTGATGTAATGCTACTGTTGGTTGAAGTTTACTGAATACTTCGTAATTCTATATCTATTCTAAACACAAATCTCCTTAAATTAAAAAAAGTATACATCTGTTGATATAAAATAAAATTGAATACTTTAAGAAGTTTTCAAGAATTCCAATTATGGTACATGTAAATTCCTGAATCATTCTTATAGTATTCTTCTGTGGATATACAATTACTTAAAGATATACAATTCAGGAAAGGAGAAAACTTGAAGAATACTTTACGAACTCACTGTGCTATCTGGAATAGGTCAAGTGAAAAAATATCATTGATAAGTTTCTTAAAAACAAACAACTAAACAACTTTTGTTTAATCTTTTTTTGTTAAACAGTTCAAATTGAGATCGGCATTATCCTTTTGACAGAATTTAATATTTAATTTTATGAATAATGCCGACACCTGGCGCGGCCTGGGTCAATGGCTGCCAGGGCTCTAAGTGATTTGACAAAATTACCTTATTAATTGGGCGCCAGTTAGTTTTGTGAGAACTAACAAACTATATTCTCCTAATTCTCCGTAATCGGCTAGCGATTTTGAGCAATTTATTATGAGACAACACAAGGGGAGTTCCGTCGGAGGACCCAAGGATAAATGGATTTGCAAGACTGCTATTCCAAAATTACTGCTTGAGGCAAAGAAATACAATTTATTTTGACTCACGATACAGGCTTCTCCGATTGAGCTGTCCTCAATCACAATTAAGTTTCACAGAATATTTTACACTTTATATAAATTTATAAAATCTCACAATCTTTATACTTTATATTATTCCTCGACTAGCCGCTTCAACAGACGGAAGGGAAATATCCTTCCTTGCTTTCTAACGGCAGCGCGCGGACCGTTCCCCCCCCCCCAATTTCCTGATCTAGCTCCTATATGGATCTATCCATACGGATCGATATTGAATTCTTTTGCGCACGCGCGTTACCGTTTATCAAATTCGACGGAGCTCGCTAACAACGAATAACGCAAAACACAACAACATTCAAATGCGACAAACAGAGGATATACATACATCGACACAATTAGACAAATGGGCAAGTTTCGGCTACTCTTCGAGGAGTGATTGAGTCAAGCGTTGACGTCAGGGGGAATTTTACTTTCCTGTCACACTCTCCTCCTGCGAACACTGATGTCACAAGCGAGACGTGTTGATCAGCTGTCAAAGGAACCTGCGTGAAATCATATAGTCTCCATCTCAAGCAAGCAATATTATATGATAATAATTCAATAACCATCCAACAACAATCTTGCAAATCTGGGGACGGACAAGGATCACAACCCACTCGGCATGTAATATTTCAGAAACATTTCTGCAAAATTCCATTTGAAATATTACACCTTTTATTAATATTTCAGAAATATTTCACGACCGTTTCTACATCATTTCGGCAATGTTTCAATGTCCGCAATTATTTCAAAGCAACCTTGCTGAAAGATTTCGGCAATATTTCGGTAATATACTGAAATATTTCTCAAATATATCTACGAAATATTGCAGAAACACTTCAGAGATATTTCAAATACATTTTACACTGAGAAAAATGTTTTGTATTAGCAAACAAAATTTTCTTACTGACGCAAAAACTATTTGTTGATATGTGAAAAATGAAATATTTTATTACCGGAACAAAAAAAAATATATTAAGCCGTATATGTGCGTATAGCCGTCGCGCGTTTGTCCGAAGAAATCCGCTCTTTCAGCCGGTCACCCATCCAAGTAGTATACCGGCGCCTTGTTTCTTGACATCGATGATCGAACAGGGTAGTGGTGATCCTCTGACTCTGACGCTTCTTTCTTTCTTATACTTGCTTATTTTGGTGAGCATAAAGCTATCGCATAACAATATTAACAATACAAATATACGAATAAATCTTTTTTGCCAGTCAGCGTTGAATATTATTTTATATTAAATATTATTAAATATTTTATATTTTATATTAAAAATGCCATATGACAAAATTTAGAATATCAGAAAATTATTAATAAAAGAGAAAAAATGCAATAATTATAATTATATAATAATAAATTTAATTTTTTATAAGTTCTAAAGTCTGTCAGCAATTTTTCGGAAATATTACAAATGCAATGTTGTATGTGAAACATTCAAAAATATAACGCGTGCAATGTAAACGTAATAATAGTTTTATTATGTATCAGAAATGTTTCTAAACCATTACATCTGCAATATTTCTTCTGCAAAATTGTAGAAATTCACAGCCTGCAATTCAATTTTTCATTATCTACGCAATCTTTCAGAAATTTTTCAGAAATATTTTAAATGCAATGTTGCGTTTAATATGTTACAGAAATATTATTCGTGCAATGCAAACGTACTATTACTTTTATAACGTTTCAGAAATATTTCTGAAATATTGCATCTGCTACATTTTTTTGCAATATTACAGAAACTTACAAATATTGTAAACAACTTTCTGAAAGATTTCAGAAATATTGTTAATGCAATATTATAAAAAACATGATGCAGGTACATTTCTAAAATATTTCAGATGCATAGTTACAAATGAAATGTTAACGAAATATTTCTGCACCATTTCCGAATATTTCAATATTTCAGCAACATAACATGCCGAGTGGGAAGGTACAAAACGTGTAAAGAATAAGATTAATAAGATTAACTAAACTTAAACCCGGAACGACTGGTCGCAACACAGTGCTTGCGCTCATAGCACGCATTAATTCCGACATCTTACAATTAGACGCGAAGCCGAATAGCATTGAGATCGAATAACAAGAGGTCGGCGACGTAAACTCCTATTAAAATGTTATACTTTGCTGGGGTTATGGCGTGAATTTCTTCTCCGTCAAGTAGTCCCGGTCTTTCCCGCATAATTCGGTCGAGTACTTTGTCGATACGTGGCGAATGGAAGGCTCGAATTGCTGGTCATCTTTTCGTTTCTGGCATCTCGATTGCTGTTCATGCCGTCGGATTGACGATTGCTGATGTAGAGAAAAGTTCATTTTCTCGAATGGAATACGCATGGCCGTCTCAATTCCTTCTTCAGGATCGTCAAAGTGCATAGAGGATGTTGTCCGGTTAGAATGCAGTTGCGCTTTACATTTCAGCGCGGACTTCTACAACTCCGATTCTTGTCGGTTCTGTCCGCCTTAACCTCGGCGGTAGAAGGATTCGAATTTCCTTAACAGCTGTAGTGCTTCAGGTCTTGGTATTATTATCCCCCATTTGCACTTCTGCATTACATTAACGGCAAGGACGCTTGCGTAACGAAAGAGAAGGAGAACGATTTATTTTCTTCGGTAAAAGGCAAAATAAAGTATGGCCAAGGTAAACTAATTTATTATTCGGTTAAAGTAAAACTAAACGATTAATTTTATACAAAATTAAATACTTCCTGGCATTATCGAGCTTTTGGCAAAATCACTGATAGCTCTTTCATGATAAAAAAGTCGTACGCGCCATACTTTAATGCGTGTTGCATAAAGAGATAAACCTGTTTCTGCAACGAGTAGTGTCTTATCTTCATTAGTATGCAGGTGCCGTTATGCATTCACTGACTTTGCTATCGTGACGATAGTAAATACTGGTGAACTTGGAGGTCCCCCCGGTCTCCAGTAGTGCGATTCTGTAACTCGTTATGCGTCGTTATGTGCTCATAACGATAGTTGCGCAGCTTTTTTTCCATATAGTATACCTGCGCAACGATAACATAACGATACCGACACTGTCGTTAAGAGTTACAGAATAGGGGTACATACAGGGAAGGACCAGGAGGTATGTCGGATTCTTACCGACTAAACCCCCCTATAGAATGACTTACTCGGCGCATACTAGGAATCTGGCATCTCTACTTTCAGGGAGAGACTCGTGTCTGCAAATCGCGTAGATACACTGTCACGCGTGAGATAAGATAAATGCTAAATGCAATAATGTTTAGTGTTATGTACCCACACAGCAAAATATATCTCCAAGATATCTAGAAGATATCTGAATGACGGAATATTTGATTGCGCAAGATATCTAGAAGATATCTGAATGACGGAATATTTGATTGCGCAAGATATCATGAGAATATCTCAAAGACATCTCCAAGATCGTAAAAAGCCATGATAATTTCATCTCCAGATATGATATCTGATTCTGCATATATATCGGATATCTATACCTCATTAAAAATAAATATGTTATATATAAATATATAGTATAGTAATATTCAATATTATTGTATCTAGTATTAAATTATATACAATATTAAGGAATAAGTGTCAGGTGTCATAGAAAAGTCGTTCTTCACAAAAAATTATTTAATAAAACAGTTTACAAAAAATATATAATTATATCTATCTCTCATACATGTTAATATCACAGCATATTATATAATATGATAATAAACTTTAGTCACATAAAAAAATAAAATTAAAATTAATAAAGTTGTATAATGCAAAGCATATTACAATGCATTATATATAACTAAAATCTTTTTTATATTCAGTAGTATTACTGTGAGGAAAAATAAAAATATTACTTCTAATGTATAAAGCGCAATACTACATTTGTTAATTTTTTTTTAATGACATTATAGGCTACTATGACGAATCATCATCTGAGTCTTTAACATAAGGAACTAGTTTTTTATTATTAATATCGGGAAGGTGCTTGTTACTGTCATCTTCCACATCAGTTAAAGAAGCTTCACTTTGTTCACCACTTTCATTCAAAATAGAGGTTTCTTCCGTTTCAGACATATGTTTATGAAGATCTGGATTTCTTTCATTCTGCTGTTTTGCTTTCCATCTGTCAAGAATAAAAAGAAATTAGAATTAACATAAACGAAAAACGAGATTAATACAGTAAGTTACTTACGTTTTAGCTCGGCCAATTGACTGACAAAGAAACTCTTTGATACCTGTAATAACCCACTCGGCATGTAATATTTCAGAAACATTTCTGCAAAATTCCATTTAAAATATTACACCTTTCATCAATATTTCAGAAATATTTCACGACCGTTTCTGCAACACTTCTGCAATGTTTCAATCGGCACAATTATTTCAAATGCAACTTTGCTGAAAGATTTCGGCAATATTTCTGAAATATTTCTGAAATATATCTACGAAATATTGCAGAAACACTTCAGAGATATTTCAAATACATTTTACACTGAGAAAAATGTTTTGTATTAGCAAACAAAATTTTCTTACTGACGCAAAAACTATTTGTTGATATGTGAAAAATGAAATATTTTGTTACCGGAACAAAAAAATATATATTAAGCCATGTGCGTATAGCCGCCGCGCATTTGTCCGAAGAAATCCACTCTCTCAGCCGGTCACCCATCCAAGTAGTATACCGGCGCCTTGTTGCTTGACATCGATGATCGAACAGGGTAGTGGTGATCCTCTGACTCTGGCGCTTCTTTCTTTCTTATACTTGCTTATTTTGGTGAGCATAAAGCTATCGCATAAAAATAAACAATACAGATATACGAATAAATCTTTTTTGCCAGTCAGCGTCGAATATTATTTTATATTAAATATTATTAAATACTATATTTTATATTAAAAATGCCATATGACAAAATTTGGAATATTAAAAAATTCTTAATAAAAGAGAAAAAATGCAATAATTATATAATAATAAATTTAATTCCACAAAATCCCAAATAAATAAAAATCCAGAGAGAGAGAGAGAGAGAGAGAGAGAGAGAGAGAGAGAGAGAGAGAGAGAGAGAGAGAGAGAGAGAAAGAGGGAGGGAGAAGGGGGAGAGAGATAGAGAATAAAGAACGATTATAGTTGTGGATTAGATTTTTTGTGGGAACACTTGAATAACTGAAACTGTAAAGCGATTTTTCGAGAAATTTTCCAGAATGTAAGATACAAATTTATTTTTGTACATGTCGTAGGCAAATAGTTATTTAAAAAAAAATAGTTTTTGACTATACAAGTGCTATCTGTCCGGTCAAACGGCTTTCGCCCGTTTATTTGTGTTTAAATGCTATTTTTCTAGGCAAATAGCATTTGCCTGAATGCTTTTTAGGAAAATGGAAATAAATTTTAGGTAATTGTTTTAGGTAATTAGGTAATTATTCAGAATAGGGCTTTTTTCGAATTTTGAAATTTTTTGTGGCTCTCTTGGCATAAAAATTTTTGTTGTGACTCCGACAGTGATAACTAACTGGTGAAGCCCGAAGAATATGTAACCTACCTATTTTTTTTCAGCACAAACAAGCTGAAAACCTATTTGTGCTGAACTTAGATATTCACAGATGTGCGCGACGTTAAAGCAAAGAATAGTTGGTGTATTGAAAAGTAGATATATATACAATTTTATGTTTTAAAAAACGTAAATATGGTTTTAGCCGTCGCTTGTTATTTATTAAAAAGTTATTAACAAATGTAATTGAGAAGCCCTTAGGAAAATTTACTTAAAAAAACTTAAAATAAACTAGAAAGTTTACCAAAGAAATTACTATTGATAAACTATTGATAAACTATTGATAAACTAGAAGTGATTTTGAACCAAACTTTAAGTATTTCTATAATATACTTTAAAGGTTACTTTAAGTTAACTCATGCAATTACTATTAATCACCCCAAAAAAAATATTTTGTCATTTAGTGGCTCCCGCTTGATTTTAGAGGATTTTCCTCTGAAATACGGTCTCAAGAAGATATTTTAAAATCTAGAGGAATATCCTCTAACCATGAGACACTAGACTTAAGATTGCAGTCCTCTTAATACTAGAGGACACTGATTTCCGATATTCACCCGGAATAAAAAAAAAATATTTATTTCGAAATTTTATTACTATTTTATAACTAAATTTGTTTCTTAAGATGCAGTCTATGATTATAAATATTTTCTCGTATTTGAAAAACACACTTACCTTGGTGGGATTCGAACTCGGGACCTCTGGATCGTGAGCCAACTGCCTTACGTGGTAGACTACTTCTTAATTTGATGTAAGTGTTATATATAGTCTACATATGTCATAACCAGCGCAAATATATAATTTTCCAAAAATCATCTTAAGAAACAAATTCAGTTTAAAAAGAGTAATAAAATTTTGAATTGGATATATGATATAATATTTCTTAATGTCTCGTGTGGTGCAAGTGTGGTGAAAAAGGAAACTTGTCTTTTTAAGTATACTGTTGAAACAACACGCATAAGTTAAAATCAGCTTTAAGTATTACCTTTATAAAAAGTAAATTTAAAGTATATTTATAAGTATTACGTTTGTTAAAAGTAAATTTAAAGTATATTTGCGACTTGCTTATAAAGTTTTTATTGAGGTTAATAACTTAAAGAAAACTTTACGCTCGGCTGTCAGTATACTATTAGTCTACTATTATACTATTAGTATACTAGTATTACGGCTAGTATACTTTATAATACTTTAAAATACTTTAAGTAACTTTAAAAAACTTTAAGTAAATTTTCCTAAGGGAGTATAACAGTTTGTGACAATACTAAGAGAAGTAATTTGCTGATATGTGTACTTATTTAAAATGCATCAACCTCAGACCATTTAAAATCATGACCGTGAGAAACGTGATGTTTGCTGACGACGGAACGCTTACAATCGTCTTTCTTTATGTCATTAAAATGTTCCGTAACGCGCGTTTTTAAGTAACGTTTTGTTTGTCCGATGTAGGATGCACTACAATTATCACAGTTAATTCTGTAGACCAACTCGGTAGAATAATTCTTATCAAGACGGTCTTTTCCCCTTTTTATGATGACATCTAATTTTTTGGGGACTGTGTGGACAGTATCGAGGCCGATATTATTAAGTGTGAGACGTATATCTTCGCCAAGACCTTTAACGTACGATAGTACGACGCATCTCCGTGGATCGAATAGATTAATAGGTGTGCTATCAACGTCCCGTTTGTGACGCAGTTGTTTAATTCTAATATTAATGTGTTTTTTAATAAGCTCGATTGGAAAGGAATTGTTCAATAGTATTTTTTTAACGATATTGATGTTAGATTCATGGAAGCTTTCACCTGACAATAAAATAGCTCGATCGAGAAGACTCGTGATAGTATTGACCTTATATTTTAACGGGTGGCAAAAAAAATACAATAGTTGATAATATTTATTGATAAATTGGCATGATTCTTTGCGTACAGTTTTTGTGGTACTTCTATTTTCACTCGATTGTTTACAGCTATAGATCTGGAACAAATGTATCATTCTTCAACTTCTTGAAGTCATTTGAATAATTATAAGCGATAATATATGAGCGTGCATCTGGTATAAGTTATATATAAAAATAATAAAATATAAGTTTTTTTTGTATTTATTGAAAATGCAGATATGGCACATGTTACATTAAAAATAAAATAAAATAAAATAAAATAAATTATATTATATTAAATTAAAATCGGTTTTTCTAAATTAACGATAAGATTTACATTAATAGAATCTATTTATTTAATTTATGTAGCATATGGACTTCAATCTTCACGCGTCTGATTACAATTTTTTTCAATTTAGTCTCAAGGCCCTTAATTATGAAAATATTCAGCGATTGACAATAAGATAACATGTTGTTTCCGTTTTTAAAAATACCATGTAAGAGATTTATTGCGATCAAGAAGTTTTTTCGCTTCGTATGATGTTTTTCCACTTCTTCTTCTCTTCCATCTCCACTCTTAAAAAGGCCGCATTAAGTCGATAATCGAATTCATTATTATGCCTGTTTTTCGCGATGTTGATTAATTATCTTGATGTATTACGCGCGTTACTTCCTGTCAGATGTTATCTCGTGTGAAGCTTGAATCCCGACTCTCTTCACCGTATAGCTGTGTTCCCATATTCACTTTCAGTACTGAAAATCTATAGTTTACGTCACGTATACTATTGTTAGAAGTTGATTATCCGGCTGTTAGCCCGGTTTCTTCGAGAACCACAGTTTTCAAGGATTTTTATATAAATATATCTATATATATCTATATATATAAATGAATGTATGTACGTATGTATATGTTTGTCCGCTATGCATATCTACAGTTTTCAAATTAGAACAACCAAATTTGGTATACTATCTCATAATACTCTAACTTAGACCGTAGAGGGTTTTGGGAAGGGGTCTGAGTCCGGGGACAAAGGGCCCTCATACAAAATTGTCTAAAAAAGGTCCCTTTTTTCAAAAAAAAAATTTTTTTTTGGGGTAAATATTACTATTTGGGGAAAGAACATCGTCTACGGTCTAATAAGTTAGCCCGTAAAGGGTTTTGGGAAGGGGTCGAAGCGAGGGGAAAAGGGGAAAGAATGCTTATTAGCATCAGTTGCGTTTAGAATTTGACGATCAATTTAATTTGTGATATTATTATTCTATTATTCTGTAGGAAAAATACAAACAGGATTTGAGGGAAGATATTCTATTTAAGAAGAAGAGTAAAATAAAGCGGGATTACTGAGAGTAGATTAGAGAAAAGCATAAAGAAACATTGTAAAAGCAAAAAAATGAAAGTGAGCCAAAAATGGCGGGTCAGCGGAGGGTACATCCGCGCGATGCGCGGGCAAATAAAATATATATCTTTAAATAAATATATATATATCTCTCTCTATATAGTTAGTTTATTCATAATCCATGCCTTGCGGCTTTGGATAGCTTCCAATACATTTGCGCTTTTATATTCCATTTTCGCTGTTTTGAGATTGCAATATCATCGCCGAGTTCCGAAAGTCTACTTTACACACAGATGCCAATATATCCCCAAATTCCAACGTAAAAATAACCTTACTACTAAGTCAGATACTAAAATACAATAAATTATATAATATAAATGAAATAAAATATAAAATACAAAAATAACCCTACTACTAAGTCAGATACTAAAATACATAAATTAGTTAAATTAAATCAATTAAAACAATAAGTTCTTTTTCATTCCAAATAAAATAAATACAATAAAACAAAATAGTGACTCGAGTTTTAACATTAAGCAAGGGACTTTGGTATTTCCGTCGCTCCGCACCTCCCCTCGCCCCTCTCCCCCCTCTCCTCCATCTCCGACTTCTCCTCCCTAATTCTGTCCACTCTCCTCATTGCCTCATAGCCGCCTCCGCCCTCGCTCAGGAACTCCTCCATCCGCAACTCTACTCTCGTTGCTTCACACTCCCCCAAAACGTGCCATATGTTTTCTTTTTCTTCTTTACACATTCTGCATTTTCTGTCTTCTTCCTCTCTCCAATATTGGCTTCCCTTCATTTCGTTTCCGCATCTGTATCTCGCTATTACATTCCTGGCCTTCTTTTTCTTTCTTCCCTGTAGGTATTTCGGTACTCCTTCCGTTATTATACTTCTGTAGTACTCATTATATCTCGATTCTCCTATTTTCTTTCTTCTTTCCTCCTTTTCCATTCCTTCTATTCCCTTCATCATTTCTCGCGTTATCCTTTCCGGCTCCTCTCTCTCCCTTCTCTCTTCTAGCCCATTCTTGGTCAACTCCAGCCTCTCCAGCACCTCTCCTCTCCTTCTTCTCCACTTGTTCCCTTCGTTCTCTCCCCCCTCTCTGTCTATTTCTCTAATACATTCCCTTACTATTTCCTTCTTCGACTTCCTTGCGGTTTCTTCATATTTTATTGCCCTTTTCAATGCTTCAAGTCTCAGTTCCCTCATCTTTGTCTCTTCTATCAAAATGTAGTTTGGTGTTCTTCTGTCCAGTCCCAATATCCATTTCACGTATTTTTTCTTTACTTTATCCAGCCTTTCGTCGTTTCTCCATCCCCACACCTCTGCCCCGTACAAGGCTATGCTTCCCACTATCGAATCAAACATTTTCATTCTTCTTCCGAAATCTTCCTTGAATAGCCCCTCCCCAATGCTCCATATCTGCTTCATCGCTATCGTCGCTCCTCTCATCCTATCTTCAATGTGTTTCTCCGATCCTCCATTCTTCTGCATCACATATCCTAGGTACTTCATCTCTTTCACCTCCTCTATGTTCTCGTCCCCCCACTTCCACTCTCTCCTGCTCCTTCCTCCACCTCCCCTCTCAAACACCATTACCTTTGATTTTTCTGGACTCAGATATAATCCTTTCCTTTCTAGGTATCTCTTGAATCTTCTTATCATTCCTCTCAGTTCTTGTTCACTCTTTGCCAGCAACACCATGTCGTCTGCGTATGCAATTGTCCAGAACTTTTTCCTTCCTACCACAATTCCACCAGTTTGCTCCTTCCTCATCTCTGCCTCCAAATCCGACCCATAAACGTTGAACAGCGCAGGACTCATGGGGCACCCCTGCCTCACTCCGCTTTTCGTCCAAAATTCTTCTGACCTTCTTTTCCCTACTTTTACAATGTTCTTCGTCTCCCTATACGTTTCCATTATTCTCTTCCTTAGCCTCCTTCCTATCTTTAACTTCCTTAACATTTTCCCTAGTTCTTTTCTATCTACCTTATCGAAGGCCGCCTTTAAATCCGCGAAGAACACGAACACCTTCCCCCTCTTCTTTGCCAGTTCTCGGTTTATCACATGGTTTAATGTATATATTGCATCAGCCGTACCTCTCCCCGCTCTAAATCCGAATTGCCCCTCTTCCAGTTTCTCTTCGATTTCCTTCTTTAATCTTCCATTCAGCACATTCGCATATACCTTGTAGGCAGTGTCCATTAAGGTCACTCCTCTGTAATTTTTTACCTCATTCTTCTCTCCTTTCTTAAATATAGGGCTTATCAACCCTCTGTTCCATTCTTCTGGGATTCCTTCTCCTTTCCATATTTTGTTCAACAGAACTACGAACACCTCTCCTATTTCTTTCGGCATCAGTCTCCATGCTTCATTCTCGATTCCATTTTCCCCCGGTGCTTTGCCTTTCTTTAACTCCACAAGCTGCTTAATTATTTCTTCTCTTGTTAACTCTTCCTCCTCCTCTCTGTCCCCCTCCTCCTTGTCCTCTTCTCCGTCCTCCTCCATCCCCATCACCGTTCTTTCCTTTGTTCCTTCCAGAAGCTCCATAAAGTGCGCCGTCCAACTTTCCAGTTCTATATTTTCGTCTATCCTTTCTCTCTTCTTCCTGTATCTGTTAATGTATCTCCACGTTTCCTCCTCCGTTCTTATCGCACTTATCTTCTCTTCTTCTTCCCTCTCATGCCTCTTCCTCTCTTCGTCGCACCATGTTCTATATTCTTTCCTCTTCGTGATGTATTCTTCCCTATTACTCTTTCCACTTTTTAGTCTTCTTAGTTCCCTTCTCAACTCTTTCTTCTTTTCTTTCCATTGTTTGCTGTGCCACTCTCTCCTTCCTAATTTCCATGGCGTTATTTTCCTCTTTACCTTCGTAATTGTCTCCTTCACTTTTTCCTCTATCTCTCTCCATATCTCCTGGCTCTTCGTTTTTTCGCATGTCCAATCTTTGCACTTTTCGTGATATTGCTCCACGCCTTCCTTCGTCCACACGCTTTTTTCTACCTCTTGTGTGTCCGTTTTCCTCCCTTCCCTTCTCTCTCTCTCCCCCTCCATCTCTACCTCCAACGGCATATGATCCGATTCTGTTCTGGTTCCTTCTTCTACTTTCTTCACCTCATCCATCGCTTTCACATCCGCCACCACGTAGTCTATCACCGACGATCCCATTCCTCCGACATATGTCCAACCCCCCTCCCTCTCTCCAGTTCCGTTTAGTATCACCCATCCTCTATCTCTCAATCTGTTCAACATTATTCTTCCCTCTCTATTTACCATCTTGTCCCTTGACCTTCTCATCTCCTCCTCCTTCCTCTCCCCCGTTCCCATCGGTCCCCCCTCGCTCCCCGTCCTCGCATTGAAATCTCCTCCAATCATTATGCATGCTTCCTCCTCCTCCTTAATTTCTTCCACTAGGGTCTCCATCGTCTTTTCGACATCCTGGCTGTACACCGTCACGACTCTCCATCTCTTACCATTATATTCAAAATTTACTTCCATTGCTCCTTTATTTATTTCCTTCACCTTTATTCCTTGTAATTCTTTATTTATTGCCGTGATGATTCCTCCTTTGGCTCTTCCCTTTTTATTCTCTCTCAGCGCTGGTATGCTGTTCCAATTATATTTATTTGATAGTTTACTCCTGATTTTCTTCCACGTTTCCTCTTCTACTCATGTTTCCGTCAGTCCTATCAAATCGAATTCCTCTAGATAGTCCCACGTTTCTTCGCACTTGTTCATTATACCTGCCACATTCCAAAAACAAATCCTCAATCCCTTCCGCTCTTCCTCCCCCTCCTTTTCTGTCTGTTTCTCCCCGCTCTCTTCCTTCCTCCTCTCCTCTCTCCTCCTCTCGCGTCCCCATTCCCCACCGTCCCGCCTCTCCTCCTCGAGCTTTCCCTCCCTCTCATTCCATCTGTGCCATCTTCCGTTTATACTTATCTTCCTGTATCCTATTGTCGCCGTTTTTCCCTTCTCTCTCTCCCCCCTCGCCATCTCCCACAGCATTTGTTGTATTCCTTTTTCCTTCCTTGTTAGATCGTCCCCTATTATAATACCTTTACTCAACTCTTTCTTCTTGCTCATAATTTCTCTTTTTTGTTCCCACTTTTCTATCTCCGCTATCACCATACTTTTATTATCATTTATCTTTATTCTGTTCGCCTTTTTTACTCCAATTTTTACCTTTAAGTTATTTTTTACAAATTCCTCTACTTCCTGCTCCAGTCTTTCCTCTTTCCAGTTCACTCCCTTTATTATAATATTATTCTTCCTTTCCATTCTCTCTCTTCTCTCATTCGTCCACTCCAAGTCCGCTAATCTCCTCTCCATTGCTTCTCTCTCTCGTTTCCATTCCTCTCTCTCTCTCCTTCCTTCCTCTTCCCTCTCTCTTCTGTCCTCCCTCATCTGCTTCTTCATCTTTTCCATTTCCTCCTTTAGCCCTCTCAATTCTCTGCTCATCTCTCCCATCAACTTAATAAGTTTATCTTCAAATTCACTCCCTTTATTCTCTCCTCCGTCCACAATATACTTGTCCAACGTCCCGTCATCCCTGGCCTTGGCACCCCTGGTTCCCATTTTAGTTGGTGGCGCCATGCCGTCAATCAAGAACGAATCCCCAGACCAGTCGGTGCAACTACTCAGGCCGAAACAACGCCAGCAGAGAGACGCACGCAAGACAGGCGCGTGCGCGTGAGATCGCCTCCCCACACACGCGCGGTCCGGCGCGTCAGGTTAGAATCGAGAGGAGGCAATTCGCCACCAAAGCACCGCGCCGAGGAGACAAGAGCGCGAGAACCCGCATGCAATTCGCATCGAGCAATTAAAGAGCTTGCTTATACCTGCAATCAAAATGGCCCGAAGGCAGGAGAAGGCAGCAAAAGATTCACTCAAAACTGGAGCAACAACAAGAAACGTGCGATGGTACTCACCAGCGTTACCAACCTCATCTCTCTCTCTCTATATATAGAGAGATTTTAGAAAAAGCCGTCTACGATTAAAAAAATAAGACGGTTTAGGTAGGGGTCTATACTAAAAAGCTAATAATATATAAAAATATGATGCATTCAAGTAAAGTGTTTATAACAGCAAGTGCATTCATTTCTGTGCAAAACACACGTATCATGTTCATCCTTTACAGAGAAATCAACGAATCTGGGGATGTATTGAAATCAATGAGCGGTAGTGTATATTATATGAATTGTACAATAATCTTATCATGTTTATTTAAGAAAAGCCTTTCAACTACCTACGTATTTATTTTGCAATAGATATAGATACATACCCACTCGGCATGTTATGTTGCTGAAATATTGAAATATTCGGAAATGGTGCAGAAATATTTCGTTAACATTTCATTTGTAACTATGCATCTGAAATATTTCAGAAATGTACCTGCATCATGTTTTTTTATAATATTGCATTAACAATATTTCTGAAATCTTTCAGAAAGTTGTTTACAATATTTGTAAGTTTCTGTAATATTGCAAAAAAATGTAGCAAATGCAATATTTCAGAAATATTTCTGAAACATTATAAAAGTAATATTACGTTTGCATTGCACGAATAATATTTCTGTAACATATCAAACGCAACATTGCATTTAAAATATTTCTGAAAAATTTCTGAAAGATTGCGTAGGTAATGAAAAATTGAATTGCAGGCAGTGAATTTCTACAATATTGCAGAAGAAATATTGCAGATGTAATGGTTTAGAAACATTTCTGATACATGATAAAACTATTATTACGTTTACATTGAACGCGTTATATTTTTGAATGTTTTACATACAACATTGCATTTGTAATATTTCCGAAAAATTGCTGACAGACTTTAGAACTTATAAAAAATTAAATTTATTATTCAAGAAACGTTTATTAGTTTCGACTTCCAATGGCAATATAAATTAAAACGTTGCTACGTTTCGACCCCTCGGATCGGGTCCTTATCAAGCAATCTAAATAAAAAACAAACAACACGGTATAACAATAATTTAGTCGGCAGGATAAATTAATAGTCAGGAGAACATATTATAGATGAAGCGATACCTGGCAACTATTCCTTGTCACAAACCTAAACGTCGGCATTCTCGAAATTTTGCCCGAAATAATCAACTAGTCACTGAAAACAATGGTCAGTGAGCAATGTAAAAAGTATGCAGTTAAAGGCGATCAGAAAATAACTCACACGCATAGGTCGGCGACAGTGGAGAACGTGTTAAAAATATAAAAGAGTGACCACTGCGATGAAGCGTCGTCTGCAATCGAAGTATTGAAATTTTCTCCGGAGTAGAACATTATCGTGGAGCGACGACTAATGTGTGTTCACCTGTCGGAGTTGAGAGGCATTCTCAACACAGTTCACCTCGATACTGTATATACCATCCCGAAAAAACTCGAGGGAATTATTCAGAGAGGAAAAGACAAACTTATCAGAGATTATGAGACCGAGCTTGTATATCGGATCGATTGTGACGACTGCGATGCAGTGTACATCGGACAGACCAAACGGCATTTAATGACACGCATCAAGGAGCACCAAAATGACATCAAAAAACATGACAGCAATCACTCGGTTGTGAGCAAACATCGCGTTTTGTGTGGTCACAATTTTAAATGGTCGGAAACCAACATCATCCATAAAGAAAAAAATATTAAAAAAAGGGAGATTGCTGAAATGTTCTTGATTAAAAAACATACGAAGACGATAAATTTAAAGAAGGATACAGAAAATCTAAATCCTATTTATGACAAAGTAATTTCATCGTTGTAAATATCATGTAAACCATATTTGTTTATTCCAACAACCTACAATGTGTCAGATACCGAGAACAGTTAGTATGCCTCTCAACTCCGACAGGTGAACACACATTAGTCGTCGCTCCACGATAATGTTCTACTCCGGAGAAAATTTCAATACTTCGATTGCAGACGACGCTTCATCGCAGTGGTCACTCTTTTATATTTTTAACACGTTCTCCACTGTCGCCGACCTATGCGTGTGAGTTATTTTCTGATCGCCTTTAACTGCATACTTTTTACATTGCTCACTGACCATTGTTTTCAGTGACTAGTTGATTATTTCGGGCAAAATTTCGAGAATGCCGACGTTTAGGTTTGTGACAGGGAATAGTTGCCAGGTATCGCTTCATCTATAATATGTTCTCCTGACTATTAATTTATCCTGCCGACTAAATTATTGTTATACCGTGTTGTTTGTTTTTTATTTAGATTGCTTGATAAGGACCCGATCCGAGGGGTCGAAACGTAGCAACGTTTTAATTTATAACAGAACAAGAAGTTTGAGTCGCCAGTAGATAATTAAAAATTACTAAAGATGTTGTAATCGACCCAACTGGCCAAATTTATTAATCGAAAAAAGATTCCGACGCACAAATATCTTTTAGATTCGGTGTAGTTAGGGCATTATGCTTGACTAATCGACATTTGTGAGTTTTGTATACACGCTTGAAAAGGACCGGATCCTCGGTCGAAACGTAGCGTTTTTCGATTAATAAATTTGGCCAGTTGGGTCGATTACAACATCTTTAGTAAGTTTTAATTTATATTGCCATTGGAAGTCGAAACTAATAAACGTTTCTTGTTGATTATTGTTGGCGGAACAAACCATTCTATTTCTGTAAATTTATTATTATTTAATATTGCATTTTATTGCATTTTTTCTCTTTTATTAAGAATTTTCTAATATTCCAAATTTTGTTATATGGCATTTTTAATATAAAATCTATATATATAAGTCACGTCCGTCTGTCTGTCTGTATGTATGTACGCGAACTACTCATTCGTTAGTGGACCAAATTTTTACCACAGGTACATGAAATAGGGGTAGAATTTCCCGGGGATGAAAATGTCGTGGTTAATTTTTCGTTACCGATTTTCTGGAAATCGATTTTTTTAATTTTTTTAATTTTTCGGGAAATAATCTACCGAATTCGGGAAATAATCGACCAAATTTCAAAGAATTGTATATGAAACAGGGGTAGAATTTCCCGGGGAGTGCCATAAAGTGTATAGTTTTTCGCTACCGATTTTCTGGAAACCGATTTTTGTAATTTTTCCAATTTTTCGAAAAATTGACCGAATCACATTCGTTAGTGGACCGAATTTTTACTAAAAATATATGAAGTAGGGGTAGAATTTTCCGGGGAGTGCCATAATGTGTATTGTTTTTTGTTACCGATTTTCTAGAAATCGGTTTTTTTTATTTTTTCGGGAAATAATTGACCGAATCTCTTTGTTAGTGGACCGAATTTTTATCAAAAGTATATGAAATAGGGGTAGAATTTCCCGGGGAGTGCCATGATGTGTATAGTTTTTCATTACCGATTTTCTGGAAACCGATTCTTTTAATTTATCTAATTTTTCGGGAAATAATTGACCGAATTACATTCGTTAGTGGACCGAAATTTTACCAAAAGTATATGAAGTAGGGGTAGAATTTTCCGGGGAGAGCCATGATGTGTATAGTTTTTTTTTTATAGTTTTTATAGTTTTTTATAGTTTTTCTTTGAGATTTAATCACTTATTTCTTCAAAAAAATTGGAAAAAATAGAGTGAAACATTTCCAATTTTTGTTTAAAAAAATATACGTAATTTTTAAAAAAATGTACATTACGTCGTCTGTCTATAAGGAGAAAAAGAAGAAGTAGAATAAGTTGCTAATTTCACATATTAAATGTCAGAATCATGGAAAATAAATCAGAAATAAAAGCAGTAAATAATGAAATGAATTCAAATGAAGAATCAATAGAGAGATTGAGAGAATTGGAAGAATTGAGAAATGGTAAGAGAGAGAGGGAGAGAGAGGGAGAGAGAGGGAGAGAGAGGGAGAGAGAGGGAGAGAGAGGGAGAGAGAGGGAGAGAGAGGGAGAGAGAGGGAGAGAGAGGGAGAGAGAGAGAGAGAGAGAGAGAGAGAGAGAGAGAGAGAGAGAGAGAGAGAGAGAGAGAGAGAGAGAGAGAGAGAGAGAGAGAGAGAGAGAGAGAGAGAGAGAGAGAGAGAGAGAGAGAGAGAGAGAGAGAGAGAGAGAGAGAGAGAGAGAGAGAGAGAGAGAGAGAGAGAGAGAGAGAGAGAGAGAGAGAGAGAGAGAGAGAGAGAGAGACTATTTGCGTGTCTTATTACATATGTCCTCCGGGGCGAAGCCCGGGTAACCAGCTAGTATAAAATATTTAATAATATTTAATATAAAATAATATTCGACGCTGACTGGCAAAAAAGATTTATTCGTATATCTGTATTGTTAATATTGTTATGCGATAGCTTTATGCTCACCAAAATAAGCAAGTATAAGAAAGAAAGAAGCGTCAGAGTCAGAGGATCACCACTACCCTGTTCGATCATCGATGTCAAGCAACAAGGCGCCGGTATACTACTTGGATGGGTGACCGGCTGAGAGAGCGGATTTCTTCGGACAAATGCGCGGCGACTATACGCACATATATTTTTTTTGTTCCGGTAACAAAATATTTCATTTTTCACATATCAACAAATAGTTTTTGCGTCAGTAACAAAATTTTGTTAGCTAATACAAAACATTTTTCTCAGTGTAAAATGTATTTGAAATATTTCTGAAGTGTTTCTGCAATATTTCGTAGATATATTTCAGAAATATTTCAGACATATTGCCGAAATCTTTCAGCAAAGTTGCATTTGAAATAATTGTGCCGATTGAAACATTGCAGAAATGTTGCAGAAACGGTCGTGAAATATTTCTGAAATATTGATGAAAGGTGTAATATTTCAAATGGAATTTTGCAGAAATGTTTCTGAAATATTACATGCCGAGTGGGTATAATAAAATTTATGTTTAGTAAAATTAGGATTATATTACGTTCGACATTCGTCTATTCATTTTATTCTGCATGTTTATTAATAACTTTTTAATAAACAGTTAGCGACGATTAAACCCGTTTGAAGATCATTTACATAAGATCATAAACTTGATAAGATATGCCACACTCTAAGAAAGGTGGTATATCCCCTTAAGATAAATATTTAATAGAAGAAAAATAATATGTGTAAAGAAATGTGTAAAAATTATGTAAATACTTTTTATAAATATAATCCAGATGATTCAAACAATAGCAAAGATAAATAGAGTTTTGAAGGTTTAATGTAGGGGAGACCGGGGCCTAACCGTCAGTTTTTTTTCGGTGCCGATTTTTAACAAGAAAATAAATAATTTTAGTTAAATGTGGTATACCACTGTAAAGAGTGAACCTTTAGCTACAAAATTTATATAGGAAATTTTTATCTACGTCGCTTTGTTTAACCGGTATAGAGCAAAAACGACAACGGTGGAAAAATTGAAATCTCAAAAATGCCGGGGTTTAACCGTCACACTGCATTTTCAATACATATACGTACATCTAATCCTGAAAAATGATAGGATACATCTTAATAATCGATCGATCGACCTGTCGCGAGACAGAGGGATTGTCGATGGTGGCGCGGCAGGTGCGAAACGGAGCAGGGAGTCATCGAGACGGGTCGATGGATCGAACGATCGAAGGGGCCCGCCATATAGACAGGTGATAGAAGGAGAAGGAGAGAAAGCGACGAGGAAGGGAGTAGATTAAGGGTGAAGATGGACGAGGATAAATTGGTGGATACGAGGAGAGTAAGAGAGAGAGAGGAGAAGGAAAGAAGAAAGGAGAGGAGAGAGGAGAAATGTAAGAGTTTGAAGGGGACGGAGGAGAGTCTGTTCGGAAGGGTTAAAGGTAAAGGCGGAGGTGAAAGAGGTAAGCGAGGAGAGAGGAGAAATGGAGGAGTTAGAAGGGGACGGAGGACGAGATTACGGAAAGGATGGAGGAGAGCCTGTTTGGAAGGGTTAAAGGTAAAGGCGGAGGTGAAAGAGAGTAAAGGTGGAATAAGGAGGGAAGGCGGCGAGCGAGAGGATGAAAAGAGACGGAAGGAAAAGGGAAGAACAGTGGCAGAAA
>NW_027249518.1:0-115000 GCF_030848795.1 Temnothorax nylanderi | reverse complement strand
ATTTAAATTAACAATTAAAAAGTATGTTAGTTATATCTTCTATCTATATAACGTCTGCTTGATTAGACGCTATTACTAGGACTACCTCAAACAGATATTCTTACTCCGTATATATACACACAAGTGTATGCGATATACAGGGTGTATTAGTGCAATCCATTTATTTTGTAAATTAAAAGAGTATAGTAATTTGTATTATATTTTATAATTACCATAATAATTAATATGTTTCTATTATACTACACACTTTATAATTATCATGCATATTACATTATATATCATATTGATAAAGTTAGATGTAATCTATATTATAAAGTTAGATTATATCTAACTTTAATAAAGATTACTTATTTTAAAAGTTAATAAAACTATTTTATATTGTTATTAAAGATGTAAGTATGCCGTTATAATACAAAACGCTTTTTGAGATTAATACAAAAAGTTTAATTCTTAATTTTTCAAAAGCAGAATTTATTCATACATCAAACAAGTGTTATTAATTTGGGATTTTATGTAGCGATCATTGTTAATGATTAGTTTAATCAACGTGCACGTTTTTATAACTCGCAATCAATTTTTAATTGCTATTCGCAATTAAGCAATAATACACAATGTTATCCAATTAAAAACGTAATAGGTATAGGAGAATAACTGACGCAAAAGTTAATTATTAATATTAATCATAATATGTAAGAAGACAGTCCAGCTTTAACAAAAAAGGCTTTGTTGTAAGCGCGACAAATCAATCGCATGATTCGTGTATATAATAGAGTAGTCTCTAGAACTCAAAAATTAATACTAGATTGGCTATCTGCTTAATAACTAAAAATTGTTTTATCTAATTAGAACTGTGTAAAAGTATAGATCATTATTTATTTTTTGAGTTTTTTTTACGAATTTAGATCTGCCTAAGGAAAAAAGTTTCGAAATTTTTAATTTAGTATAATAGTATTGACATAGAAACTCAAATTAGACATTTAAATATAATATTAATGATAGGCGGCAGTGTGTGGTCTAGTGGTAGAGCGCCAGACTCGTAATCTGAGGAACCAGGTTCGAGTCCACTAGAGCCATGTAGACATGGAAAGTTTTTTCCGAAAGCTGCGCCCTCCGTGCAAGATAGGCTCTTGTGCAGAGCAAGCTGGGCTCCGTCTTTCGGAAAGAGACGTTAAGCCGTTGGTCCAGAGGGTTAAGTGAGAGGAGAAGGGTAGTATTGGATGAGAATTGAATAAAGGGTTGGGAACGTCCCTACAAAACGCCTTGCAACCCTGAGGGGAGTCAATAAACGTATTTATCTTTTTATTTTTTATTAATATTAATGATTCATATATATATTATTTGAAAAATGTATGTCAGAAATTGATAAGTGATTGACATACATAACTGCATGATATATAATATAATTACGAATGCAATTTTAAGTACGCAATAATAATTCCTCAATATTTTTATTTTGTAATATTTAATTCTAGTTGAATATATGATCTCCAGAATATTATTGCTTTAAATATTTCAGTTTACGAAAATTATAGTTTACGAAAAATTATAATTGCATGTATATGTATGTATGAGGACTTATATTTCTATTAAAATAATATTATAAAAATAAGTTCTGTCTCTCTTTCTCTTTCTCTCTTTCTTTCCTAAAATATTATTACTTAGATTTACCAAATTTATCATTCAATTATTATTTAAGCACTATTAAGTCTTTTTATAATTAGTCTTGTAATGATAAATTTAGTAATGTTAAATAAATTGTTAAATGTTCTTTGAGAGAATACTATCGTTTGTATCATACGACTTTGCATTTGTTTTCATTCCTGATTTATAAACAATATAAGATTAACATTTTAGGCTATAAACCGCTTTCACGGATTTCTGTTTAATTCGCAGTTTGATCACGAATTAGAACATTCCATGTAAAATTTTCCGTTACGATCTTATAATTTTTGTTTAATAATATCAGAATGAATAAAATCTGAAAAGATCTGACTTTTGTCTTTTATCAGTAATTATGATTTTTCTATTATATGTTTCTTACGGAAAGAAACGATTGCACATTTAAAATTTATACATAAAAACGTAGAATTAGCGGCGTATTTTGTTGTTGTAAAATGTTTCCGTTTAATTAGCGGCAATGTGTACGGCGCGATGCTATCGTCGTGAATAATAATCATCATAAATGCGCAATTATCTTCAAAGTAATATAATGTCATTAGACATCGTTATTTATAGGTTAGTATATCTGAGAATCAATTCAAACAGCGCGCTAAGGATACGATAACTCATTTCTAATTATTCAGATTCTGTCTAAGATATTTCATAAACCCGTATTTATAGTCTTATTTATAGATCTTATTTCAAGGCTGTAATGTCTTAAGTAATATGTCTTAACATGCCAATACGTCGTAGAAAGTATCAATGTTCTACATTATAAATGAGCAAATGCAAAAATATGTAGAAGAGGCATATATATGTAAGTTTTATCGTTAAAGGAATGCAAGAGTTAGGATTTATAATATTTTTTTGATATATATATATAAAGTTTCAATTAATAATGCAGATGCAAAGTTTTAATTTAACAATATATGTGTAAGTAATATAACTTCTGTATTTCTGAACTTATATAATAATGCCTTTAACTGTTTATTTTACAAAATCTATTGCTTGTACAATATTATCGTTGTGAACCGAATATACATATCGCGTAATTGCGTCTGGTTTAAAATTTATTTCTCAATAACACGCCGCAATCGTACGCGCGGAAGCTTCTCGGTCGGCCAGGAGTTCGCACCACCGTGCGGCCCGCCTTCGCGATCTCTAAAACGCAATAACTGTCGTGTCGAGACGCGTGCCGTGAAATCGTGTCGGATTATCGGATCGTCGTCATGTAGCGGTGATGACAGCCATTGGCAAACTGACCCAAACAGTAATGATAATTTTCTTATTATCGAACAATTAATCGGCAACAGTAACGGATGATTTATTCAGTTCACATTAGTTGACGATGGCTTTAGATCGACCATCTACTAATCTCTGTAAGCTAATGGAGGATAATTCTCGGGATAATCTGTGTGTGATTTACTAAAATTAATAATCTAATTAATTCAGACCAGTTGGCGTTGATTCTGAATTTATATTGCACCAGCTAGACTGCTAGCTGGTTTACGATATTCTAACAGATTAACGGTAGTCGTTAGTCTTCCCGAAGCTTCAACGAGGCAATTTCTGCTGGCGAGCCAGACGAGGAAGTCGGATTCCGCTTTGGCGAGCGTGGAAGGACGCACGTAGCGGCGGTGTGTCATAGTAAATCGAGGCGGCTATCGATTTTTTACATGTGCGCCTCGTCGGCTTGAATGTCGAGGATGAACGGAAACGTCGCGGTTGATATCGGCATCCGATGGACGTAAAAGCCAATCGAACGATGAGATTATACGTTCCTATGCGAATTAAACCGTGGTTCTATATGGCTGCTCTAGAAGATCTCTCACAAGCCGACGATAATAAACGTAGTGGTGCACCGAAAAATTCCCGTTGCGATTACGATTAGAATTTCAACAACGAGATTAGAATTTTAACAAGAGATCCAGCTAGTATGCAAAAATTCAAAATAACGCTTTTTGATTGAATTTTGACGAAATAGCAATTTTTTGGTCAACTTCTATTGAACAATTTTTTCCCTGCACGATATTGAATGCAGGTATAGAACATTCAAAATATTCAATTTTATTTTTATTAAATATTTCTTGGTAAATTAGAATTTTAATTATTTTTAAATTGATTCTGTTTTGGCATATTAATTATTTTTGAACCACTATATTAAATGTCTCGATATTAAAATAGCTAGAAATAAAGATTTTTTGCAAACGTCAAAAATATTCCACCATTGTAAGTTTTGCTTTTCTAAGACATTGATGCAATTTTTAATTTTAAATTAGATAAAATAGATTAAATAGATTAAATAGATTAAATAGATTAAATAGATTAAATAGATTAAGAAATTAGATTAAATAATTGCAATAAATAATTAAATTCAAACAATCAAATTAGAAGAGTCGGCAAACAAACTGTAATTAAAACTAGCCTCATGGATTCTAGTGTATCCTGTATATATATTTGATATAATTATTGTGAAATTATATACGTAATGTATCTATATGAAAATTGTATTACCAATCGTCTCGCTGGCGTTGCTATTACTAACTATAAGTAGTAGAGATCTACATTAGGCAGGACGAGGATAACGAAATCGGAATCTCATAAACTATGGACGATACTTATATCGCTCCTTCTATGTTTAGACACTTTTTATCTAGTAGGGTAGACCAGGGCGAGTCGGATCAATTTTTCTTTTTCGGTAAAAAAGTAGTCGAAAACAAATTTTGTTATTTAATTTTATTATAGATTCTTAATCTTTGGAACTTTGGCTTGAATTTCATATAATAAAATAATACATAAACATAGTATTTTTTATTGCACAATGAAAACATAGAAAGAAGAGAATTATCCGATTCGCCCCGAAATTGGGGGCGAATCGAATCACTAGTTTAGGTCTTAAAAAAATAAAAATAAACAAATTCTTTTAAATAAATTTTTTGCAATAAATAAATTACTTTGCAATAATAAATTGCTTAAAATAAATTACTTTGAAATAAATTAATACTTGAAAATAAAAAAAAACTACTCTTTGGGATTAACGAACTCGTTGAAATAAATAACTTAGAATAGAAAAAAATAATTTATTCAACGCAGAATTCGCAAATAAATGCTCTTTTTTTACTTTTTCTATTTGCACAGTGCTCGTGGCACCACTCTTCACATTTGTTGCACTGAATCCAATCTTCGACAGGTGGATGAACGAATTTTTCATTGCAATAGATGCAATGCCAGTTCGTTATACATAAATTTTTATTCTTAATTTTGATTCCTGGTGTTGCCTTATTTTTTTAAATTGATTTTATGGAAGAATCTTTGTTTGATTTATTTTTTGATTTGTTCTCTCTTTCTGCTTTTTCTTGCATTTTTTAAAAACACGAGTCCTGTGTTTAGAAGATGTCAAGTGTAAAATCGGTTTCTTGGAAACGTTAAATTTTTCGCAGGTATTTGAAAAAGAACATAGTTTTATTGTAATAGCTATAAAATGTCAAAAAATTTCATGATCACCCCGAAAAAAATGATCCGATTAGCCCCATATGTCAACTTTATAAAAGGCATTTGTTTTCTCCAAACTATCTTAACAATATTATTTAAACTACTTACTAAACTGATTCAGCATACTACACACTGTAAAAATCATTATAATTTGCATAATTTTTATACCTCTTCGTTATAAAGTCACAAAACTGAGATCGTAATTTTATATCAGCGTCAAAATTTCTTCATGCGCTCACGACCTTTGCGCTTCTGTCGTCAACTGACACTAAATAACACACAAAATACGGAGCTGTTGTTTATTATTTCTGGTGCGAGGGACATGCCCGGAGATAGCTGGTATGATAAAACATCTTGTTTGAAACAAAACACTAACGAAAACTGTCTTAAAGCTTATATTGATCCGATTTGCCCTGGTCTACCCTATTGGAAATCGTATCGATCATATTACGGACGATTTTCCTTGTGCAAAGACATATACATATGTGTATAGCGAAAAATGAAGCGTGCGTGGAGCATATATGTTGCAAAATCAGTCTACGTTTGGTCTTCGAAATGGAATGAGATTTTTCTGTGCCGTACTTTGTGAATGGCGTATCAGCGACGGCATCGCCATTCAAGCTGTTCACAAAACGATTTATCGACCATGCAGGAGATATAGCACTGTCGTGTTTTAATGTATAGGAAAATTTAAAGTTACTAGAACACTACAAGCGCGCGTTACGCGCGTGCCATTTAGCAAAAAGTTTTTCGAAATTGACAGCCACAGAAGCGACACCAGTGAAACACGCCGCGATGCAAAATTCGAGACAATCAATCAGCATCGCGGAAAAAAGGCCTCAATTCTTCGATACAAATGACATTCACTCAGTTAACATGCCATTTTTAGAGAGGGACTAGCTTTTTCGCCCGCGCTTTGCGCGGGCTTAAAAGCTCTTCCTTCTTTTCCCCGAATAGTAATATTTACCCCCAAAAAAATTTTTTTTGAAAAAAGGGACATTTTTAAACAATTTTGTATGGAGGCCCCTTGTCCCCGGGCTCAGACCCCTTCCCAAAACCCTCTACAGTTTAAGTTAGAGTATCATGAGATAGTATACCAAATTTGGTTGTTCTAATTTGAAAACTGTAGATTTGCATAGCGGATAAACATACATACATACATACATTCATTTTTATATATATAGAGATATTCTTTATAAAATACACACTAAAAGAAACAAAAATTATTATAACATGTGTGACGTTGCAGTTTCGCTGCATGGTTGCAGCGCCCCGCCGCCGTCACAAGGCGCGGGTTTCGCGACCTTTTTCACGCCCGAGGACGGTTCAACGAATCGATGCGAGATCTCCAGGGGCATATTATAATTGCGTTACAAATTACTGATCCCTTTTATTTTATTTTGTATCATTTGCGTGGCGCCTCACCGAGCCGAAGACCGGAGTTTCCTGAGAGGATGCAGAGGACGCGAAAGCGGAGTCGACGAGAAGGGTAACGGCGAGAGACCGGACGACGGAAAGCGGATCGAAGCGACTCGCGGGCCGCCGAGAGCGACGGAGCGCAGGAAAACACGCGCGCGGCGCGTGACACAGCGGCGGGCGGACCCATAATGGCAGGGCCCCGGGACGCCGGGGCTAAATCAGCTCATCTGCCCTCCTCACACTGCTGACCGGATTCCGGGATAGGCGGCCGCCATTCCCGAACCGAAAATAAGGAACACGGAGGCAGACACGTCCCGTCCGCCGCCGGGAAGAATCCCGGAAAAGTTGCCGCGCGAGCGAAGGGCCGTTTAGCGCCCTGCGGAAAGCCGTAATTCACGGCCCTACGCACGAATCCGCCGCGAGCCTGCGAGCTCACCCCTCATTGGTCCGCGCTCCAACGTCGCGGGGCCGCGTACGCCCGGGGTGGGGTGCGCTATCGATTCCGCCATCGAGCGAAATTTCGGGAGCATTCGTGGATCGTCCTCGATAACCGACGCACGTCAAAGGCCAAGTCGCGATATTCTCTTCGCGTTAAGTCGCATTTTGGGAGCTGAGTACGACGTCCGGCTGCTCTCTTTCGACCCTTGGGACGACGGCGAGGATCCTCGGGAGAGAATCTGCCTACGGTGAGGTTGCCTCGGTAACGTTTTATGTAAAGCCACGACACCGCTCCCCGGGTCGCGCTCTCGCTCGGGAAAATTTGCGATAATTAGCGTATTCGCCGACAAGGCGTATTTAGCGATCGATAGCGAGAGCGAGGGGCACCGGAATGGTCTCGTGGCCGTGGGATCGCGATCGAAATCTACGAACCTCTGGAGATCGCGGTAGGCGCGTCGATGACGACGTTCGATATCGCGAATACGCCATTTCTCGCGCCCTTCACGTTCACGATCGCGTGTCTCGTTATGCGTAGTATTGCGCCCGGTCGAATCGTAGATTCTGCACGCGATATTAATGGCGTCAGAGGGATATTCGCGTTGGTTTAATTGCGTTACTTACGATTCGCGTTCGGGCATTTAGACTATCCTCGCGATATCGGCTGCGTTGAGATATTATTCGCGGTAGGATGTGGTTCGCCTTAAGATACCATCCGCGTCGACCTAAGGTTGCGTCTCGTTATTACTCGCGGTAATTCCGTAATCTTTCTCGCGTTAATTCGAGTATTTCGCGTTATGCCGAGTGTCTCGGCGCATCATTTTTCGCGTTGGACGATCGCTGACGATCGCGTGTGTTGCGTTCGATCAGAATCACTGGCGTAATCTCAGTTCTTGCGTTAGGATAAATCGGTCATTTCGCGTTAGTTATAATATTGCTCGCGGTACTTCCGTATATTTTCTCGCGTTAGTTTAGTATTTCGCGTTTCGTCGAGCGCCCCGGCGCCTTTATTCTTCGCGTGAGGATATCCCTGGCGATATCACATGTTGCGTTCGTTCCTTCTTGCGTTGGGACGTTACTCGCGTCGCGTTCGTTGCGTTAGTTTAAGATTATTCTTTGCGTTAGTTTAAGATTATTACTTGCGGTAGATTAAGATTATGATTTGCGTTAGGTTAAGATTATTTGGCGACAGAATCCCGGCACGGGTTTGGAAACTTGCGTTCACGCGCTCCAAGCGTGGCGCATTATAATTTCGCGGTATTGCGCGCTATTATTTCGCGTTTATTTCCGTTATGTCGTAGTCAGTCGTAATTTGTACCGATATTCTATGTTATTTGCCCGCGAGCTTTTCTACTATTGTTAGCTGTGAAATTATATGATCTCGATGATTTGGTAAGTTTAGTTTTCCTCACACGTTCTCTTGCTGCGCCTTCCGCGCGTATACTGAGTTAACGTAATTTTCCGTTTATTTCTGGCGTCCGCGTTATCATATTTTGTATTCGAAATTTGACGCCCGCGTTATCTACCACCTGCTATTTGCTTTTGTTTTGAAAGCCCCATTGGCATTTACTGTTCATCCGGGGATCATTACAGAATAAATGTTATTCTTTATTTGTTAATGGCTTGAGTTACGACATTCGTTATTAATTAGGCGTCACCCCGCCGAATACTGCGCTGCCCTTCATCAACCCCGCCCTGCTATTAGGTCGAGCTAGCCATTCCCTCGCACACCGACTTATTCGTTTTGCGTTTCGTTTTTGGTTTCTCGCGATTTCGCGGACGCGAATTTACGCGTCTGGCGCCCAACAAGAGAATCGCTTCGTGAAGTGTCGGAGGTGCGAGAGAATCACCGGAGAGGCCTATCATCCCGCTCTCCTTTCCCCTTTTGATCCGGCACACGTCCCGGACCGCTCCGGGAGTGAAAAAGTCGTGACACATGTTATAATTATTACCTTTTGTTTTCTTATATTGAATATTTAACAGTAAGATTTATTTCTTCTTGCTATCCCAAGCAATCGCTTCGCAGTCGAGTATAAAATTCTTCACCAGATTGCTGCAAATATTCTTAAATCGTTTAATATAGATAAAGCCATCCCACTCCCTCCTTCTCTCTCTCTCTCTCTTTCTCTCTCTCTCTCTCTCTCTCTCTCTCTCTCTCTCTCTTTCAATCGCTGTTTCGAAATTACTTGATGTAACTCTGTAATAATAATTAAGTTCAATTGCTTCATATGGATAGTATTTTAATATTCATTATTCGTACTGAAAATTTAAAGAATTAATTAGAGATAGGATTCTTATCATGTATATATAATACCTGCGCAACGATACCGAAACTGTCGTTAAGGAGTTACAGAATCCCGTCTCTGAACTCCCAAAGTCAACGTCGATTTGACATTGCGTCGATTGTAAAACCCCACTTGTACTGCAAAACTGACCCTCTTTCAATTCATAAAAAAATTAAATTTAAAATTAAAAAAAGTGTGCAAATTACAAACTTGCACATTGTTTCCTCATTATTACAGATCGCTACCATTGCTCCTATTTTATTTCGCTTATAAAGCTTCCTCTATGAAAAAACCAAACCAATAAATACTAATAATTATGCACCAAATAAAATACAAGCTTCCTCATAAGAGAAGCTTTGTGAGCTAAATAAAATAGGAGCAATGGTAGCGATCTGTAATGATGAGGAAGCAATGTGCAAGTTTGTAATTTGCACACTTTTTTTGTTCAATGATTGTTTAATTCATAGATTATTAAGTTAAATCTACAAAAAAACTGTCATCTACAAAAAAACTAACTTTAATATAATATTACGACAAGAACTATTTGTCGTATGTTCCCTCTATATAAAAGATACATAACAATCCACTCTAGGGTAAGTCATCACATTTGCATGATTTTGCTTAGAATTAAATAACGTTTTTGTGTATAAATATATACAAGTCTAATATATATATTTTTTACACCTAAAAGATCTAACTACATACTACATTATAAAGTAGTATACGGTATTACAAAATATTGCAAACATTTTTTTTTAAATCAGTATTTAAAAAGTGTGACAACTTGCCCCGGTCTCCCTTAGTTGAATTTATATATTCTTTCTTTATTATTATTGTCATACTTTACTGAACGTTTAAAATTAAACGAAACAAATTAAAAAATCTTTTTAATATATTTTCTTTTAAATCACTGTCAAAAAATTACACCAATAGGGTAATTCGAACTAACTCCAATGGCGTAATTAGAACTTTAATTACCTCGGGTACACAAATTTTAAACGTATGACTGCGTAGCCTGTAAAAAGGCAAACAATTTCATTTGCAACTTTGAATTCGTAAAAATTAATTATAAAATGATAAAAAGACTTGAATTTAACATTTGACTGTAAATTTGATAACATTTAAAATAACATTTTAATTTATAAATATGAATTTATGAATTATAAAGTGTTTTATCAAAGTTTACATAAATCTTTCCTATAATTACTAATTGCTCTCATAATTAAATAGATAATCACGTTAACGTTGAATATACAGAATAACACGCAGATATTTTTTCCGTTATATAACAGACATATACCATTTAATGTAAATAAATAAGTAAGAAAAAATAGATTACTTGTACTACACGTTTTTATGTCTTTAGCAGATAATCAACATCCATTTTTGTATTAAAAACGTAGGAGAATTTATGTATAACGTATGCATAACGCGAGAGAATGGTACACCGGACGGAATACGATTTGCACACAATGGTTTGTGATGATTACTTAATGCGAGTTATGCAAATTTGCGAACTTCATATCTTTCTTATCGGTTTCTATTGTTAAATAACTTTTATTACACTGAAAATGGCCTGATAAATAAAAACATTTGTTAAATTTTAATTTTAATAAAATATAGCGACATGAAGCAATATGCGATTTTTATACGCGGTTTTTCTTTTACGCAGTTTTTTTACACGTAAATAATTCCTCCGTTTACGCGGTGCTTTTTATATGCGGGCAGAAAATGTATCTTTCTATTGTATTTATTAAACTTATTATATGTATATCAGTAAGCTAAACGTTCTTACTCCGCTTACTCGATCGTACTTATTACGATAATCTGACTTCTTTTGAAATTTGTTTTACATAAACCATTTGTTTAAATAAATAATTTAGAGAAAATATTTATGTGTGTGACATTTATTTAATATCTATTTTGCATTAATTATTTAAAATAATAATTTGTAAAAAAGTTACTTAATAGTTATTTAACATCACTTGAATATTTATTAATTTGTGGAGAGCACAAAGCTTATTCACACGCGAGTCTCAGCCGCGTAAAAAAATGCCACGTGGAATAAATATTCCGTGTAAATCGAGTAAGTGTATATATAAAATTTGCGTATCATGTTCAGAATGTATTAGAATATATTAGAATAATGTTTAGATAAATATCACTAAATTGACCGATGCGGCGGAAAAGAAGAAGGTCGTCGCATATAAAAAAATCAGCGTATTATTAGTCGTACTTGATTATTCGACGCAATACTTTTTTATCAAAAGTCACCTTTGACTGTTACGCACGGTTTGCACGTGTTCGTGGATATAGCTTGCGACGTTTCTATTTTCACGCGACACTGTTCTCATATTTTGTCTCGAGACGCACAAGATATCTTTGCGTTGGCATGATGTAGTCAGGGCACAACGTCAGCGACGTAATTGATTTCTATATGCGGTTTTTGGCGGATGGATTGCGTGAAGCTCACTTGAGAAGGGCCGGAATTCGGCCGAAACGTTGTGCAATTTATGAATAATATATTAATTTAGCCAGTTGGGTCGAACTAAAACGACTTTTGTTTTGAATTACTTACTGGCGACGGAAGTTACTGTTTTATACCTTTTTATATTAGGAAAATTCCTGTATTTACGCCGCACAAGGATTTACGCGCAATTACTCTATTATGTGCCTTTAGAGTAACTCCGATATATATACGCCGCACCTAAGGAAAACTTTTCCCAGGTAGCACATGTTAGTTTCATATATTTTTTTTGAACGTACATATAGTTTTATAACCGTAAAGAAATATTAAGAAACGTTTGAACAAAAAAGCTCTAAAAAACATAAAAAAAAATTTTAAAAAATTTAAAAAGGCTGTAAAAAGTATGAAATAATACTTTTAAGAATTTCTTTCAATTTTTTGAAGTCGGCGTCAAATTATTTGTGACTTTGTTTTCAAATGTCAGCTCGATTAAGAAATGCGATGCAAAAATATTCATAGACATTTCGTCATGCTATACATCTATTTAATTTATCGTTAATGCACGTAACCGCATTTGTGTCTCTTCATTATTACTTACATAAATTATACTTAAATATCATAATTACCAAATATCTCTCAGAATAAAGCGCTAATAATATTAGTAGATAAAGCAATTGTTAAGGTGGGGCAAGGATAAAGACTATGGTTATGTATCTGACCGTCCTTTATTGCAAAAACCACAGTATCGTACGGAAGCTGGCGAGCGAGTGAGAAGCGCGGGGGATTCTGGGCTCGGCATGGGCGCGCGATTGCGATAGACGCGCTACGCGAGATGTAACGCCTCCCGTCGGTAAGACGTGAGTGTCGATAAGTCCTAACACTCCCCCTCGAGTGTAGCGCTGGGTCGACTTTCCGCCAACCTTCCGACACCAACCAGTTCTAGGCATTTCTGATGCTTGTCCTTAGGTAATCCCTTGGTAAGGAAGTCCGCAGGCATTTCCTCCGTGGGGATGTATCCAACCTCGAGTTGACCCTCACGCAAAGCGTTCCTGACAAAGTGATGCCTCACATCTATGTGTTTAGACCTGGCATGAAAGGTGTGATTTTGAGCCAGGAATTGCGCTCCTCGGTTGTCGTTCATCACTCGGATCTTTTCGGGTACGGATAGCCCCAATTCCGATAGAAATCCCTGTAGATATAAGGCCTCTCTTGTCGCCTCGGTCAGCGCCATGTACTCCGCCTCAGTGGAGGAGAGGGCAACGGTGCGTTGCTTTCTGGATTCCCAGCTCACAGCGGCACCGTTCAGTGTGAACATGAACCCGGTGTAGGATCGCCGGTCCACCGGACAACCAGCCCAGTCAGCATCCACGAATCCCTCCAGGGTTCCTGTGCCTTTGGTGTACGTAATTCCAAAATCCATGGTCCCCTTCAAGTATCGTAGGACCCGTTTTGCCGCCTTCCAATGTTGTTCGTCGTGACAGGTATTGAACTGGCTAAGGCAGCTAACAATATGTGATATATCCGGCCTTGTTGCGATAGCCAGGTAGTTCAAAGCTCCAATAAGTTCCTGATAAGGCCTAGTTTTCCGGACCTCATCCGTTTCGTTAACAGCCTTGTCGAGTTTCACGCCTACATCGACCGGAATGCGAACAGGATTGCAGTTTTCCATCCTAAAGCGTGAAAGGATCTCTCGAATATAACCCGCCTGGGAAATTGCAATGCTATCTTCGCTTCTGGTAATCTCGATTCCCAAACAGTAGCGAGCATCCCCCAGGTCCCTGACCTCGAATTCCTGCAACAAACCTTTACGAATAAAATTAAGATCTCTTTTATTTCGATAAAATATCAGTATGTCGTCCACGTAAACCAGGATTAGCAAGGGCTCTCCCCCTCGCTTGAGATAAACGCATGGATGTACTTTCAAGTCATGCTTCGCTGCGAGAGCGAGTAACAGGCGCAAAGATCCTAAGCGAGCGACGGGGGCAAAGGTGTCGTGGTAATCTATCCCGGGGCGTTGTGTGAAACCCCTTGCAACGAGCCTCGCCTTTCTTCTTTCAACTCGCCCGTCCGCACCATATTTGTTCCTTAGGACCATACGGCATCCAATGACATGGCGGTTTCTAGGTCGATTGACGATCTTGCCAAGTGTCATTTTTTATTAGACATTCAATTTCTTTGATTATCGCGTCTCTCCACTCTTTCTTGTCTGGTCCATTTAGAGCTTGCTGGCAGGGAACTTCCGATGAGAGACTGGCCAGATTTGCTTCCGGTCCATCCGAGCTAGTCGGTTCCTCGTGATCCGAATCGTGATCGCTGTCTTCCTCTCTGCTAGGTTCAGGGAGATTGTTTTTTCTCTGTTGGAGTGAATATAGCTTTCGTGGGCGACCTCTTTTCCCTGTAAGAAGTTTTCTAGGTCTACCGGGACCTCTTTTGGGTGTATCGATGGGAATGCTATGTTCCTCCTCTCCATCTTCCTCAGGAGTGTCGTGTTCCTGCGATCCGTCTTCCGATTCCTCGTCGTATATAGGGTCAATGTGAAGTTCGTGGTAAGTAGGTGATATTTCCTCTGACTCATGGGTCGATTCTTGATCATAAACTTCCGGTTTCGTAGATTCCTTTGTGGCCAAGTCAGTGTTGAGGAATTTTATATCGCGTGTGATAATCACCCTCTGCTTACTCGGGACCCATACTCGATAGCTCTTAGATGATTCATCGTATCCGAGGAAATTGCACTTCATTCCTCGTGGATCCAGTTTTCCCTTGCCGGGAGCCTTATCTAGTACGTAGGCTGTTTCTCCGAAAACCCGCATGTGTTCTACATTTGGACGTCTTCCGCGCCATAACTCGAACGGTGTTTTGTCCTTTAACGCCTTTGTAATGCACCGATTTCTAATAAAATTTGCTGTGGCTACAGCTTCAGCCCAAAATGAAATGTGGAGTTTTGATTGCGTCATCATACAGCGAGCCATTTCCATGAGAGTGCGGTTCTTCCTTTCCGCTACTCCGTTCAGCTGGGGTGTGTACGGCGTCGTGAGCTTCCGCGTGATCCCTTCCTTCTTCAGGAATCTATCAAATTCATCATTGCAAAACTCTCTTCCGTTGTCCGATTGGAGACATTTAATTTTTTGTCCGGTTTGTCTTTCTACGAGAGCTTTGTATTCCTTGAAGGCCTGCAACACCTCATCCTTTTTCCGTAGAAAGCGTACCTCCGTCCAACGAGAGTGATCGTCCGTAAATGTAAGAAGATATCTAGCTTTTCCTCTGGATTCGTTACGCATCGGCCCGCATACATCTGTGTGAATAATGCTCAATAATTGATTGCTCCTTTGTGCTTGCTTACCGACTGGTACTGCCGTGAGCTTTGCTTCCGAGCAGACTTCACACGTGACGGTTGTTTTGTTACTTCCCAAGCGAAGTCCGGACACCATTTCCTTCCTGTCCATTTCCAATAGATCGCTTTGATTTAGGTGGCCGAATCTCTCGTGCCAGAGAGTCATCAATGACTTATGTGCTCCGGTCGAGGCCGCACGTGCCGATTCCCCGTCAGGTTCGCGAAGAAAGTAGAGATCTCCTTTCCGATCTGCAACTAGGATCGTCGTTCCGTTACCGTTCTTCACCTCTGCTCCTTCTTTCGTGAATACGACACGATTTCCGGCGTCCGTGATCTTTGCGACGGAGACCAGGTTGCTTCGTAGGTCGGGTACATGTAATGCGTTTTCCAGACGTATAGATCTAGTCGCATTTCCATCTGTGGCCGTAACTCTTACAGTACCTTTCGCCCTTACATCGGTGGAGCCGTGGTTCGCCAAATTAAGTTTCAGGTTACCGGAGTTTGAGATTTTCTCGAATCTTTCTTCGTCGCGGCATAAATGCGACGTGCACCCGCTATCGAGGCACCATGCATTGTTTCTCCAAGCGTTTCCTACGGAACATGAAATAGCGCTAGTAACGGAGGTTAGGAATGAGATATCCTCACCTATGGCGGCCTTCTCTTTGTTTTCAGTCCCTTTCGTGTTTCGCTCGGTTCTATCAGCGGTACAATCAATGGCCTTGTGGCCGACCTGGCGACATCGGTGACATCTGTATTTAAATGTTGTACCGGAACGAATGTTTTCCGCCTTATCGACGGACTTATTGGCCGCTCTGGCGGTCTTTCCTCTGTTCGACCTTCCCTTCCGAGCAAGCATGGCGTGGTCGTCGACTTGGCTACGTTGCCTTCTTGTCGCGCTTTCGTCGAGAATTTTGATTTTTAGGTATTCCGGAGTCGGTAACTCGTCCCTCGACTCAAGAGCGCATCTGAAATTCTCGAAATTGTCCGGTAGACTATGTAGGAGCATAATGGATTGTAATTCACTACTGACCTGAACGGACAATTCCGATAGCTTGTCGACTATGTCGAAGAATTCGTCGACGTGTCGTTGTACATCACCGTTTTCGCTGAGCCGATGATTCATTAGCCGTCTGTACAATGATACCTTTTTCGCAGGTCCTTTTGACTCGAAGATTGATTCCAGTTTTAGCCAGATTTCCCGGGCCGTTGAGCAGTTTCTAATTTGTTTGAGTTCAGCGTCGCCAACTGCCAAATAGAGATCGGCTTTTGCCTTTTCGTCCTCTTCTTTCCATGCTGGTAGACCCTCGGCTGCCTGTGGCGCGGGCCTTTGTCCGTTTACGTAGGCCCATGTTTTGTTCTTCGTCATCAAGGCCTGTATTCTCAGCTTCCAGGTGTCATAGTTTTCCTTGGATAGCATTGGTATTCGTGTTATATTCGCTGCTTGTCCATCCATGATGTCGTGTGTGCAGTTGCGCTTCCGCGTGGCTTTCCGCGTGGACTTCCGCGTAGGTTTCCGCGTGGGCTTCCGCGTGGGTTTCCGCGTAGACTTCTTGTCTCGTCGTTTTTCGCGCAAAACACTTATATCAGACGATTTGTGTCTGGGCCCATAACCTGTTAAGGTGAGGCAAGGATAAAGACTATGGTTATGTATCTGACCGTCCTTTATTGCAAAAACCACAGTATCGTACGGAAGCTGGCGAGCGAGTGAGAAGCGCGGGGGATTCTGGGCTCGGCATGGGCGCGCGATTGCGATAGACGCGCTACGCGAGATGTAACGCCTCCCGTCGGTAAGACGTGAGTGTCGATAAGTCCTAACAGCAATATATGCGTAACATATTTATATAATTCTGCAATTCCCATAGTTCTGTAAAAAGAAAGAGATACTTTTTTTAGAAGATTAAGACCCGTATTTATACTCGTGTTTCAGTTGAAAAACTCACCAAAAGTGAGTTTTGAGTCGTGATATGTTTCAATAGAATAATAGATGAATCTTGAGAATCAATTTGATATTTGATACATCATTTTTGTAATCGTAGTTCAAGTAAGAGAAACTTAACTGTGTGTGTGTGTGTGTGTAGGTTGTTTTGAGATATAATCTGAAATCTATTTCTGACAGTTCAGTAGTCACTTTTTAGAAAAAAATATCATATATCAATTAAATATTGAGTCGGAGAAAATCGTGTATCACTCAAGTGTGGTTTATATATAGGTGACTTGAAAAAAGAGATTGAGTTTATTAATATTAACATAATAATTATAAATACAGTCTCAATGGATCTCTAATCAAAACATAACTATTGAACCGTCCGCGTCTCAAGATATAAAATGCAATTTTGAGTTTCTCAAACTCTCCTGATACGCTCTTGAGACGAGATTTGAGTAACAACTATAAATACGAGCCTTACACATTGTTTATATGTGTAATTGAGGAAAACGAAAACACGAGGATATGTAACGCCATCAATGATATAAATTTGTCACACGAATGACAAAAGAATAAAAACAATTAAGTTTTAGAAATTCTTTAATAATACTGATAAAATTTTTCCATAATTATACGTACGAATATTTGTTATTGTTTGAATAGAATTATAATTTCTCGCCATTGCCATTCAAAATATATTTTAGAAAACAGCAACGTCTTCAAGTTGTGATCTTCAACGCAGAATGCATATCGTCTTTATGGTACTTATTATTTTGTTTTACATTCAAAGTAAATATATTCAAAGTATAAATATATTCGAATATTGAGAGATTTGACAATTCTTGTAATTATATATATTTTTTCAGTACTAATATTTATCTAACTATCAATATTTATTTCTGTCAATGTACATATATCATATATTACATGTAAATAAATATATTTTAAATTTATTATACCTATACATATATTATATTATGTCATATATTGCTTCCTCATAGAGGAAGCTTTGTTTTCATGAATTTCGTATATGAACCTTCGATTGCGTTTAAGTTGGGTTTAGTCAACCAAATTTAAAAAAATTTTATATGAAATAGGGGTAGAAGAAATCAACGAAGAGATTGGTTTTTGAGTTTTTTCTGCCAATATGTTTAGATTGTTGTAAAACGTCGAAATATCGCCAAAAAAATGTCTGTATGTGTGTGTGTATGTATGTATGTATGTATGTATGTATGTGCACATTTGATGTTGTGGTTGCTCTAATTTCCGCAAATATTGAGATATCGAGCTGTTTTTTTTTTTAATCGATAGAGTATCATTCAAGGAAGGTTGGTATTGAATTTGGCGACGATCGGTAAAGGGGTTCTTTTTTAAAAAAAATTTGAATTTTTTTAGAAATGTCCGTGGTTGCTCTAACTTCCGCAAATATTGAGATATCGGGCTGTTTTTTTTTTTAATCGATAGAGTATCATTCAAGGAAGGTTGGTATTAAATTTGGCGATAATCGGTAAAAGGGTTCTTTTTTAAAAAAATTTTGAATTTTTTTAGAAATGTCTGTGGTTGCTCTAACTTCCGCAAATATTGAAATATCGGGCTGTTTTTTTTTTTTAATCGATAGAGTATCATTCAAGAAAGGTTGGTATTGAATTTGGCGATGATCGGTAAAAGGGTTCTTTTTTTAAAAAATTTTGAATTTTTTTAAAATGTCCGTGGTTGCTCTAACTTCCGCAAATATTGAGATATCGGGCTGTTTTTTTAAAAAAATTTTGAATTTTTTTAGAAATGTCCGTGGTTGCTCTAACTTCCGCAAATATTGAGATATCGGGTTGTTGAGATATCGAGCTGTTTTTAGAAATGTCTGTGGTTGCTCTAACTTTTTAATATAATAAAACTTATTATAACTTCAATAAAATTGTGCAACTTGCAACATAGAATTACTTTTTTGGAAAACAATTACGTGCCGTTTTTACATCAACTGATTTATTTCATTCTATGTACAAAAATTTTTAAAGCACAAAAAAATTTAATTAAAATTTATCAAAAAATTAATAGTTTACGAGATATTTTATATTTTATGTCAAAATATATGCCAGAATAGAGTATAAAATATCTCGTAAACTACTGATTTTTTGATAACTCTCTCTCTCTCTCTCTCTCTCTCTCTCTCTCTCTATATATATATATATATATATATATATATATATATAGAGAATATATATATTGAGAGATTTATAAAAATATCTCAATCCAAAATGTCTCAGTTCAATAATATCTCAGTCAAAAATGTCTCAGTTCAAAAATATCTCAGTCCACGCTTTCCACGCGTAGAAAGTTGTAAACCCATATAGGCGGTTCCCAGTCAAAATGTCTCTCCTAAATGATCTCATACAAAAAAGTCTCGGGAAAAATATCTCAGTCCAAAATGTCTCAGTTCAAAAATATCTCAATCCAAAATGTCTCAGTTCAAAAATATCTCAATCCAAAATGTCTCAGTTCAATAATATCTCAGTCAAAAATGTCTCAGTTCAAAAATATCTCAGTCCACGCTTTCCACGCGTAGAAAGTTGTAAACCCATATAGGCACCTTGTCTTGCGTGGAAAGTATATGCGTGGAGGCAGTAGGTTCCGCCCCCCTGCGGGGGGCTCCACTATTGTTAAACTAGACACATAGTGTGCCCCCAAAGTACATGCGTGGGCTTTCCACGCGTGGAAACAAAATGATATTACATTTAATTAGTATCACATTCATGAACAGCCATACATTGATATTAAATTATTCCAGTCAAATGAATATAAAAATAATAATAAAAATATAATAGATCAAACTAAATATACAAATAAATAAATACAACTTCTACAATGTTAAATTATGCGCGATGCCACGTAAATAAACAATAATTTCAGCTTCTTTTTCATCATACTTTCCCACAATTTTGAAAATTTTTTGTTCACAATCACGGTACCGACGCTTACTTTGAGTACCATCATTTCCAGCCAGCAATTTTTCAATTTCACGATCAGTAAATACTTGCTCTTCTTGAAGTAACTCTATGAACTTCCACACACTGACATGGGCTGCTTGGGCACGATTATTAAATCCACTGTGCCAACCTTCTACTTTGTTATTTGTTCTGTCTTCATGCTGCAAAGTTGTATCATAATGATTTCATGATGAAATAGAGTATAAAGCCCCAGTCCTCTGCTGACGTCGATTACGAATTCCAATCCAGGTCTCTTCAAAGTAATGTAATAAACGATCCAATTCTTGAGCGCGATCAACATAAAAGGGGGTAGCAATAAGTTTTTCGTAAGCTCCCACAACATCATTCGGCGGTACAAACGCAAGCGCGCATAACAATCTTAAATTTAAGGCATACTCCGCATCATTGCCGTAGTTTCCTTGCAATCCGCACGCTTGAATTTGCTTCCACACACACTGTGTGAAGTGAAAGAAACATCCTTTAATAATTGCATTCGGAAATATTTTGGCGCTTGCCGTGATAAATGCACGCTCATAATCAGCCATCACTACTTCCGGCTGAAATCTAGGCTCTATAGCTTTTAACTCTTTCAATAATGTGGAATAAATTTTTCGTGTTTTCCCAGTAGTCAGCGCGAAAACTAATGGCAATAGTTTGCCCTCAACAGCACCATGTATACTATACATTTGGTAAAATATATTAGGTACAGTATTGAATGTACCATCAGCATACATAACTCTACTAGACCGCAACATATTCACATTGTTGTTTGTAGTGAATATCAAAAGCCGATCACTTCTCTTGGCAGTTGTAATCGTAACATCTCGTTGTAAAAATAAGTCGGAACTTTTTGTAATGCAATATTCCTGAGGGACGACAAGCTCAGCAGCAGTAGTAGCAGCAGTCTTCGTCTTTTGTTGTCGTATTACAACTACTACGACATTTTCCGGTGCCGTAATAAATACATCTCCAAACATGATGATCGGAACTCTGACAATAATAGCGATAAATATAGCCATCATGGATAAGGTTATATCCTTTCTTTTGATTTTGTACTAAGTGTAACGGCATGTTAACAATAAAAATCAGCAATTAGTTAACGAGCTTCAACGTACTTAACGAGCCAATAATACACGAACCACCCAATCAACAGCGAATCAACCAGCCATCATGTATACACATTCAACTAATGCCATCTCTTATTATAAGCCAACAATAGAAACATGTGCCTCGTTTAAATCGACGATTTAGAACGTTGATGAATCCACCAGACGTTCCGTCCCATCATTATTATTTTACTCGAGATATTTTTGTTCGATACATTATTGTCTGAGATATTTTTGGACTGAGATATTTTTGAACTGAGACATTTTGGACTGAGATATTATAGACGAGATATTTTTGCTGAGATGTTTTGGGCTGAGATAAAATGAGGGGTCACCATAAGTTTGTTGTGAATTTTGTCGTAAAACTGTGTGTAGAATAAAAATATTCGTTTTTTATGTTTTGTAATGAAATTCAGTTGTTATAAAGATTACACGGAAAAAAAATTTTGTTGACGCGGAGCCCAACACGTAGTGCTGACGAAATTGCATTCTCATAGAGTCACATTTAGAGTGGGTTAAGTTTTCGCTACTGTATTGCAGGAAAATGCCTTATGCTGTGGTAACATAAGTTGTAGTCTAAACTTTAGTTTCTTACAGCACAACGTTAGGCTAGGACAGAACTAACACTTTCGGCATTAGCGTACACTTGGCACCTGTGCTTGAGGCGTCGCTATATAGATAGAAGTTATAACCTCTATAGATAACAATAGAGGTTATGCGCGAGATTATGCGACGAATTGAGAAAAGTAAACAACTTTGGAAATGCATTGTTGCCATATATAAGACAAAGACGCGTACATGTGCCATAAGAATAGGATTTAGCATGGTGGAATTGTCTTCCTAAAGCATAAGCAGCATAACAGTAAGGCTACCTGATGACTATGTCCATTCCAGCACTACAATATTGATGTCACAGGCTAATATTCGCTCGTCAAAACCTAACATTTTTCTCCGTGTAATCTATTAAATACTTTTAAAATAGTGTTATTCATATGTCAATTCTAGTAAAATTTTACAAATGCGAAAATTCAAATATATTTGTACAGTCTAATAAAAATTGTATTTATATACATATTTTCTAAATATTGTTTATCTTTGTAGGATAGTATGAATATTCTAAAACCTCGTGTTGTAATGGTCTCAAAACAAACACAAACTGATATTAACAGTACAAATGAAAAGCGAGATGAAAAGTGTCCAACTTGCAGACGAAAAAAAGAATCTGAAGAAGCTGCAGCAGAAATATTTTGGAACATAGTTGAGACTGATACATCTATTAAATTGCCGTTGTATGTAAAAAACATTTTTAAAATACACCATGTAGATAATTATGTATCTTTACGTGAAGTCGGAGAAGCGCAAATCAACGAAATGGAAAAGTTTGTTGCAAATGATTTACCATTACTTTTGGATAAAACTGAAAATCTCGAAAGTTTTTTTGGAATTTTCTATAAGAACCCAAAAAGTTTTCGTTTCATGAGTGGCGTAAAAACTCAGATTCATAATGTAATTACTTACGTTAAGTCTTTAAAACTGCAAGTTTGGAATAAAAAAATAAACAATTTTTCACCAACTTCTGTGTATCGAAAAGAAACTAATACAAAGACAACCAGTATTTCATCGAGTGATCCAATTATTCCAAATGGTTGTGATGTTGAAGGAGAAAAGAAGAAACTACTAAATTTAATTGTTTTGTATGTAAAAAATTCAAAAGAACTAATGAACGATACAAAATTACAAGAGAAAGTGTTGACTGACTTGAAGGTTAATGTTACAATTTTAGCAGATCCACAAAATGCCTTAACTTTATTCACATATTCTTCTCAAATAACATGTTCTTTATGTGATATTGAATGTAACGTTAACAAAGTGTTTCAAAAAAATGGGAAGAGTAAATGGATATTGTCTAACTTTTATAGGCACATAAATGGTCATATCAGAAAGACAAAATCTGTTTCCATTAAGAAATCTCGAAACAATTTTAATTTTTCCAATTCATCAAATGAAAGCATTTGTCAAGCAGAAAAGGAAAACATTTTTCGAGCACTGGATCTGAACAGCAGCATGTCTGAAGGCAATAGTAATACACATACAATAGTACCTGCGCCAAATCTGGAAAATTCTACTTCTTTCGAACCTTTGATGAATTATCATTACCACAGTACACCAAACTCGATACCAGCAACAAGTAATAACTATCTTCAAGAAATAAATGGACAATTTACGACGAATTTAGACTGTGGAGGACTGATAAGCAGTTCTTGCAATATTCTACAAACACAGGGGGAATAAATGTACAGAATGATTATCGGACGAATCATTCTGTTGATTTAAAAAATGTTCGAAACTATGAAGAAGCAAGCAATTCTACTTACCCCCTTTTGAAAAAACTAAATGAAGCTTCGCATGAAAAAATATTGAAAAACAAAAGAGGTTATAAATATGATGAGGCATTTTGAAACAATTTTCAAGCTACATATTTATGACTGGAGGTAGAATTGCGTACGAAACACTAGCAGCTAATTTGCCACTTCCATCAACAAGTACAGTAATGCGAACAATGGCCAGGTCAAGTTCTTTAATAATTGAAGGAGAATGTCGATTTGAGGAGTTAAAACTGTTCTTAAGCTCTAGGAATCTGCCTCCTTACGTCTGGCTAAGTGAAGATGCAACTCGAATTATAAATCGAATTCAATATGATCCAAAAACGAATCAATTGGTTGGTTTTGTATTACCCTTAGATTCTAATGGTATGCCTAAAACCAAAACATTCCTTGCGACTTCTGCAAAAGTAATTGAAAATATTTTTTATGCAAATAAGCCAGCTTCACTTCTATACGCGATAATGGTACAACCGTTAGTTAAGAATAGTCCGCCTTTTTGTCTCTGTTTGTATGGAACTGATAATAAGTTTAACACCAAAGATGTGAGAGACCGCTGGAATTTTATTATCAAGGGATTGTTGGATGTTTCAATAACAGTTCTTGGCGTATCTTCTGATGGAGATAGTCGCTTATTAAGAGCAATGTCAATTGAAAGCTGTTTAGGAACACATGATCATAAATTTCTGACTGTAGATGATTTTGACGTAGTTTTTCCAGGATTTTGTGCAAAACGTTTACCTAATGTTATTTCTTGTCAAGATACTATTCATATTGGAGGAAAATTAAGAACAAGATTGTTGAAAGATACTGCATTGCTGCCAATTGGAGATTACGTTATTTCTGCCACTCACATCAAAATGTTAATGAAGCTTGTTTCCAGAGATAAACATCAATTAACAGAAAAGGATGTTTCTAATTCCGATAAAATGAATTTTCAAGCAGTCATTAAAATTTGTGATCCAAAAATCTGGGCTTTATTAGAAAAACATGTTCCAACCAGCGAAGGAACACGAGCCTACCTACAAATAATGTACTACATTTTAACTGCATATTTGTCTGAAGCCATTACTGTTCATGATATAATTTATTACATCTGGTATTCTGTTTTTTTTCTGCGAATGTGGCGTTCTTGGCTGCGAACAATTGCTAACTACTCAGTGACTGAACATTTCATAAGTCGAAATTCTTACATATGTATTGAAATAAATGCTCACAGTTTGATAAGTGCAATCATACTGTGCAGGGACAAACAAATGCCTGAATGTTTCCTACCATTGTTATTTAGCAGTCAGCCTTGTGAAAGTTTCTTCCGACAATTAAGGTCGATGACAACTACTTATTGTACGATGGTGAATTTTACAATGCTAGATTGCATCCATAGAGTTTCGCGAATTCAGCTCCAATCTGACATCTCGGTGCAAAAGCATTCTGATTGCGATACGTTTAGGTTTCCTCGAGTAAAGCATTTAAATGCATCATTTGAATCTCAAGATAAAGAAGTAGCTTATGAAAACTTCTTGAGTAACAGCAATACTGCTCTTCCAAGTAACAGCGAAATTATTCACTTAATGAACAGAGCAAAAGAAGATGCATTTCACTCAATGTGTAATTTAGGCATTGAAATAGATGTAGACGTTGCAGAAAAAGTAGATTTTTAATGTGTTACAACTGACGACACTGAAAATAATGATTTGCACGATGAAGGAATAGAATTTGAGGAGAATTTTGATTTAAACTTAAGAGCAGATGAAGAAACTTTGACAACAGATTCAGTAGCAGATTCTAACTTGGATCTTCTGACAGATTTGACCGTATTATCAGCGATACAAGGTCATTTAGGCCCAGTTTCACAGTGGCCAGTTAGCTTAACTAGTAGTTAATTCTCACTCTCCGTCTCTTTCTAACCTCAAAGGTTAGAAAGAGACGGAGAGTGAGAATTAACTACTAGTTAAGCTAACTGGCCACTGTGAAACTGGGCCTTAGAATTAAAAAATTACACAAATTTGATAAATAAATTGGATGAAGGAAGTCCGTTTACAGTTGTTACAGATTCTTCTGGAAAAGAGACTATAGTAAGAAAATCGTCTATCTGTTGGCTTTTAAATCAATTCTCGGGAAAATTAAGTAGTGATAGATTACAGAGAGTTCGACAATCTGAATATGAGTCGTATAAGGGTGTTTCTACGTAAATAGCGTTTTTTCAGATTGCAAATCTCTCAATTTCAAACATACCTAAAAAAATTTTTTTTTTCCTGTTTTTGAGTGAATATAGAAGCAGAAACATACCTTGAAAGCCAGCGTACTACAACATCAAAAACCTGAAAGTAATGGCTTATTCATCAGTGATCTGGTAAAAGTGCGGTAATGAGTCGACTTTGCATGTCTAGTAAAATATTGAATTACCTCAACAATGAGTGATTTTGAGAGGAAATGTCAAAAAAATTCCGTTTTTGGGGCCAAAACGGGGCCAAAACGTTTTGGGGCCCTTGGGGCCAAAAAAATATTTTACCGTATTTGATTTTATTTCGCCGTATTTTACCGTATTTGATTTTATTTCGCCGTATTTTACCGTGTTTGATTTTATTTCAACGTTTTTTACCGTGTTTGATTTTATTTCAACGTCAAACCCATGAATGGCCAGGTGAATGACATGCCAGTAGACTGACATTTCATGGTTGAATTAATCTCACTTTCTCCTGAATTGACGTAAACCAATTTCCATTAAAAATCAAGTTTAGCCTACCGAATATCATCAGAATTTTACCACTAGAAGGAAAAATTTACTGCGATATAATAAAAAAAGATGTGCCAGGCAAATGACGCGTAATTTTATGACATACCTTTTCTCAAGTAAAATACACGATTACGATTGTATCACGCTCAAAACAACCAACCACCAACAATGTAAACAACACACCTGATGTCCAATTCTTGAAATCTCCACACCAGACTCCCATTGAATCGATGCAACATGGCGGAACCGCGGTAAAATTCAAAATGTGCAATTTTACTCCATATGTCCGGACCAAGTTTGAAGCCGGTTTTTTCGGTTCCAAAGGGAGATTTATGTTTAATAATGATGTTAAAATCTTAGTTCTATATTATGATTGAATGAACATGGGGAATTTTCAATTGAGTTTGCAATTGGAGGGAGTAAGTGTAACTGGAATAGAGAATTTTCGACAATGGACAGGCCAGGTAACTGACATTTTTAGGAGTTTCTGCATGTTTCCATTGGATAAGCCACTCCCCAATTAACAGATTATTGTGCGATACTTCAAATACGATGCAGTAGTGAACTTTCACAACGCTTGCTTACCCTCCTCTCAATCATGAACATATAACAAGCTTGGACAGTAAAAAACGCTATTTACGTAGAAACACCCATAAAGCAAATACTGTAAATCTTTCAGAGGATTTCGCTGAGGAATGTGAGCAAATAAATATTGGTGATTGGACAGTATTTAATCGAATTGACAATAATAAATGTCTTATAGGCCTTGTTCTTGGATTTGGTTATTTAAATGGCACAACACGAAAAACAAAAGAGTATTCTAGTACTTATGCAAGCATTAAAGGAAACCAAAGAGATATTGGAGTATCATGTCAATGGTTTGGACTTACGGGTGGGGGATATTTAACATTAATGAACACTTTCGCACACGGTTATATAAACATTAATAAGTACAAATTAACAACATCTGCGCCTGTCATTACTGACGTAGGTTTGGCACTTTCAAGAAACATATTTATAAGAATCAAAGAATTGTTTTAAGAAAAAAAAAGTAGTAATGTAATGTTGCTTTATTTTTTATTTATTTTATTTTATTTTATTTTATTTTATTTTATTTTATTTATATACGTGATGCCAAATATATTGTTAATCAGTTTTAAAAAATTTATGGTATAAGTAAAAAGACTGTATAATATGGCTGTTAATTCCAGACACAGTAATAATTGTTATTTGAAAAATGTGAAGATTCTATCGGATTCTATCAAATAAATAGTATTAAAAATTTTTCTTTGTGTAATTTTATGTATTATTTCGAGTATTATTTAAGATTATTATGAATCACAAATTAATGCTTCTGTTATTAAAAAGTACTAAAAGTATTTTATGTAGTTCAAACTGTAATGTATTATGTAGTACGCAGTTACATGATTTAAATACATTTTGCAGATAAGTTGTGTAGAAACATTCGTTTTAATATACTTTTTAAAACATTAAACGAACCTTATAATTTCATACCAAAACAATTACGACTATAATGTTCGACACTGAATCATTTTTCATTCCAGTTTTTAAAACATGGTTTTTTTTAAAACAATAATTTTTTCTTGTAGAATTGTAATTACTTTTGTTTCATCAAAATAACCATTCACTTTTAACGTTTAATTCTAATAGTAATTATCTAAGATGAGACTAATAATTTGTTTAGACAATTAATAAACTAATATTTTTATTCAATTTCTAAATTTCATTTATTTTAATAAGGAATTCTCCAAATATCTATTAATATTCATTTTTATTTAAATCAGTTTTAATTGTTTCGTAACGTTTATAATATATATTTGAGTAAATATATATTTGAGATTTATTTAAGAATAAAAACAATCTAAAAACTATCATGGAAAACTATTTTTAATTTCGTACATATTTAAAAAATTTGAATTGCTTTACGTTCTTAACATCTTACTTGATTCGTACGAATATAAGTAATCGAAAAAAAAACCGATTTGTCCCGACCTCGCCCGAGTCGAGCCCGGCTCGAAATCACTGGTAATCCCGTGGAAATCACTGGTAATCCCGTGGAAATCACTGGTAATCCCGAAGAAATCTTAGAAATCAACATGGGAGTCAATAGAAATTTCATTGCAAATGCCGCAGTCCAAGTTCTTTGATTTCCAGATTTTTTGAGTGAAAAGCCCCTCGCCTGAGAGAGGTGGAGAGGCGAGCAGACTTATGGTAATATAGAGAACGTGATTATCATGCGATACTAGTGACATTGGTTGCATACTGCAGCGTTTGCGACGCGAACCGTCCTGGTTAAGTTTAAGCAAACCCCCCCTTCGGGAGGGGGGGTAATATAGCCTATATTGTAGTGCTTGACGAGAGGAGTTGAGTGGTGGTAGTCTCCCTTGTTAACTCCCACCCGTTGGACCCCTAGGGGAGAAAATGTAAAATAGTTTTAAAAAATAGGTATTTATGCATAAAAGGGACCTCCTCTCCGATTTCAATGACCTTGATATATGTTGTCAAGGTCATGACCTCGAGTGACCTTCAGAAGGTTTTAGCCGTCGGTCGTTATTCGTTAAAAAGTTATTAACAAAAAAAAGTTTGGAAAATATAGCAGCTATTTTGAGTATTGGAAGGCATAAATATAACATATCAAAGTACATGCGCAAAGTACAAACCTCGCTTTGTAATTTATAACTTATAAAGTGAGGCATACGTGCATGGGGGGTGCAGGGCGGGGCAAAGCCCCTCCCGCTCACGCTTAAAGCGAAATACATTTCCTACCCGGGCACGCCGAAGGCGTGTTCATGGGGGGGGGGTGCGGGGGGCAAAGCCCCCCCCTGTCCAACCACCAACCCAACCCACACCGCCCAGTGCACGGGGGTGCAGGGGGGCGGAGCCACCCCCGCCCACACTCCTAGGTTTACTCACACAATGGGGGGGGTGCAGGGGGGCGAAGCCCTTCCCGCTCACGCTTAAAGCGAAATACATTTCCTACCCAAGCACGCCGAAGGTGTGTCCATGGGGGGAGTGCGGGGGGGGGCGAAGCCCCCCCCTGCCCACCCATCAACCCAACCCACACCGCCCAGTGCACGGGGGGGGTGCAGGGGGGCGGAGCGCCCCCCGCCCACACTCCTAGGTTTACTTACACAATGGGGGGGTGCAGGGGGGGCGAAGCCCCCCCGCCCACGCATGTACTTTGATATGTTATATTTATGCCTTCCAATACTCAAAATAGCTACTATATTTTCCAAACTTTTTTTTGTTAATAACTTTTTAACGAATAACGACCGACGGCTAAAACCTTCTGAAGGTCACTCGGGGTCATGACCTTGACAACATATATCAAGGTCATTGAAATCGGAGAGGAGGTCCCTTTTATGCATAAATACCTATTTTTTAAAACTATTTTACATTTTCCCCCCTAGGGGTCCAACGGGTGGGAGTTAACAAGGGAGACTACCACCACTCAACTCCTCTCGTCAAGCACTACAATTTAGGCTATTACCCCCCCTCCCGAAGGGGGGGGGGTTTGCTTAACCCTAACCAACAATTCTTTACTTGTGCAAATTGATTGCGATTTTGCGTATGCAACTACCACAGATCTTTATACGTTTTCGAGAATACAAAGTTACGATATTTCGTCTGTTCAAACGAAGTCGTTCCCTCATTCCTCCACAGAGACGAGCAAGGTCAATTCAGATCTTGTACAAAACGTTTTGCCTGAATAATGTTCATCTCTATCAATATATAGATTAACAACTCTTACTTTTTATTTTTTCTCGGTTCTAAGAATTAGAAGAAGATAAATAGTAAGTTAAACGGAGATTAAAATTAATGTGCATTAATAGAAATGGGCGTAAGTGGCATGAATAGAATGCTTTACCTGCCCTACATAATTCCACCCCGGATCACCACAAGCGTAAAAGGGTTGATTCTGGTTTAATATCCTGATGTTACCGCATAGCCTGTTATAATAGTTTAATTAAAATCCGCTTTTGCATATGATCGTGTAATGGAAGTTTTGTTTGTTACATATAATTCATACCAAATTGCGACAGATTGTCGTGTATCGGTATCTCTGTGGTTTTCCTATTGATCTCATAAAATGAGTGCTTCTATAGAAATGTGCTATATTGACGCTACCTATGATATTGTCACTTGGTCTTCCTACGATACGGCTTATTGCTCTGTACATTTTCTGTAATTTCAAATTACTCACAATCAGTCATAAAGGCCATAGTTAAACGGCAAAACATTTGACAAAATTAAAATTAATATTGTATTATAGAAAGAGTAAGAATTAAACACGGAAATATTTACAAATTAATATAAATTATTAATTTTAATTATAATATTTCATTAACATACCTGCTTTGCTGCAAAGGCAACCGTGAAACCGTGCATTGGATTAAATCACGTATCTTTGCTGAAATCTATTGTATGTAATATTAATATCTGTGTGTGTATTAATTATTATGTATATGCGCGCGCGCGAATTGTGCAATATTTAATGTTAATCCTTCTGAACAGAAAATATATTCTTTAATCCATTTTTAACAAAAATATATTATTGATATACATTGCCGGCCAAAAGTTTGAGATTATTGATTAAAAATGTATTACATACAAATCTACAATAAGAAATGAAATCAAACTCATGCATTATTATAATTTAACTTATTTTTATTATTTTATTCATTGTTTTATAATAAAATAAAAAATAATATAAAATGTTTGAAAATTTTACAAAAAATATTTTTACAAGATGAAAAGAACATTAGACACTATAGAGAGTATTAGACATTTTTTTCCTCGAGTAGCTCCACACTTATATTTAATCATTCTTTTTACTAATCTACATAATCAACAAGTTTATTCATTTTTTTCTGACAAAAGACACTTTTCCCATCTTGTAAAACAATCCATAGTTTTGAAGAAAAAGGCTTCATGACCGTAGTCAAAAAATGTTAAAAGAAATAATAGTATTAAGCATATAGATACAGATATTATATATTGATCGATTAGAAATTCATTGCCTCAAAATAGTGAATAAAAAATAATTACCAAAATAGTGAATTTCAGATATTTCCGACTCCAATGTTGTCCAAGACGTTCGACCGCTATTGCAAGTGCCTTGCAAGGTGTTTGTGTATTTCCTACTAGTGATAATGCTCAGAATCGTTCGCGGGGCACATATCTTTTTTTTTTTTACGTGTGGAAAATCTTCTACTATTGGGATTCCCACGGAGGACAACGGAGGCAACCAGTCATGGCGGGGCACATATCTGAAATAAAGTAATGATGATAAATTAAAAGTTGCTCAAGATATATTAATTTCGGAGTAAAAACCATATTTTTTTCTAAAAAAAAAAAAAATCATTTTTTTCGAAAAGATCGGTAACGAAAAACTATACACTCTATAACACTCCCCAAAAAATTCTACCTCTATTTTATACTTTCATCGGTAAACTATTTCCCGAAAAATTTGAAAAATTTCGGATACCGGTTCCAAAAAAGATCGGTAACGAAAAACTATACAGTTTATAGCACTCCCCGGGAAATTCTACCCCTGTTTTATATACAATTCTTTAAGATTCGATCAATTATTTCCCGAAAAATTGGAAAAATTTTGGATACCCAAAAAGATCGGTAACAAAAAACTATACACTCTATAGCATTCCCCGGAAAATTCTAACCCCAATTTTATATACTTTTGGTAAAAATTCGGTCGAATAGTTTAAGAGTGTATAAAGAACATACATACATACATACAGACATTCTATTTTATATATATAGAAGATAGATATTGTAAAGTATCATAATTCACTTTTCGATGACATTTACAACTATATTTAATATTGCTACTTTTTTTTAGTAATACCACATTAAAAAAAATTTAACGGTATATAATAACATGATTTTTAAATGACTTTATACAAATCTTTTTATTTAAATTGTTTTTATGTCTCGCAAAGATATAAATACATTTTTAATAATTAATTAAAAACCTCGAAAAATAAAAGAAAGAAAGTCATAAACTGTACATATAACTCATTATGTACGAAATTTTTAACATGCCTATTATCTTTTGATTACAAAGGTGAATTCTTAACTTCTCTCTCTCTCTCTCTCTCTCTCTCTCTCTCTCTCTCTCTCTCTCTCTTTCTCTCCCGTTTAGACGTCGCCTGGGGTGGCTTTCAGTCGAGAACAGAAGGTTGTATTTTCTTGGTTGCCAGATGTATCGTATTGTTTATATGGGTTCGCCCATGTATTTACGTGAGCTTTTTACTCCACTGGACCCATTGCTTAGAAGATCTGATCGACTGGTCACTTCTTCTTCTCACACCTTTTATATTCCAGCTCATAGAACTGTCACTTATAGAAACTCCTTCCAGCTTTCGTCTATCTATTTCTGGCGATCTCTTCCGGGTAATGTTACGTCAGCGTCTTTTTTTATATCCTTCAAAAGTCTTCTTTGCACTTATTTGCTTGCGTCTGAATTTGCGTGTTAAATCTGGTCTCTCTTACTGGTCACTTCTCTTGTCTGTAGCATTTTCTTTAGTTTTAAGTATAAATAATTGAAAAAATAATATATAACAATGATTAATAGATTTGAATTTTATAATTATAATTACGTAAATATTATACAATTACATAAATATTATAGAAAATGCCCCGTTAACGGGGCATTTTCTATAATATTTATAACAAAATAAATAATAATAAATTAATTATAATTAATTAATATTATTTATTATTATTAATTAATTATATTAATTATTTATTATTTATTAATTTTTTATAATTAGAACAGAATTTTAAACTTATTATTACTTTGTAACATTTGCGTAATTGTGTATATGCCTGAGCAAACTTTATATGGTTTTACATTATTCACAATGTACATTTTGCTTCAATTACTAAGAGCACTTTCACTGGTGGTCTCTTCATCGCATTTACTTCCGTAATGTAGTTCTTATATAATATGCCTTTATTATTATTCTTTAATGCCTTTGTTATTATTTCTTACTTTAACTATTAATTTTATTAACAGTTAAGGGGATGCTGGAGCCGCAGACGAACTCGATCAGCGTCGATAAAAAAGTGCTCACCGATTCTTACACATACATACAGAACGCAGGCAAACTCGATCAGCGTCGATAAAGAAGTGCTCACCGATTCTTACACATACCTACAGAGCGCTTGCTCTAGGGCTACCCGTTATATTGATCCGTATGTTTCTGGCTGAATTCGGGGAGACGCGTAACATGTGCATATGAAATTTTCAAACACACTTTTCTCTTATATTAAAGCTCGTAGCTCATTTCTGTAAGCGCAGGATTCTTTTTTATTGTATTTCCGAGACCGCTGCCAGGTTTTTGTATACGTACACAGTCTAAAACTTTTATGTGCAGCAAATGTTGTCATGAGTCGACCGCAGAATCGAAAATAAAACTGTAATTTTCTAATTTTTTTTAGTTTTTCATACGCAAATGGTGTCTGCGGTATTCGTTATCGTCCATACTTTAATTCTGGACAAAAAATTTTTAATTCGGTGAAATCAATCAAAAGATTAGTGTGTCTGAAAATTTCGCGATAAAACAGAGCTGTCTCCAGCATCCCCTTAAAGAAACGAAAATACAGAAAAACTTCCGTTTTTCTTCTTCTTCTTTCAAAATTTCTTCCTTCCTCTTATTTTTTATTGAAACTAAACTGAAAATGAAATATAACACAAAGTATTGGTTTTTATAATAAAATATTAAACAAGTTTCCACTTGCACACTTAAAAACTACGAGGAAGCAATGTACAAGTTTCTACTTGCACATTTAAAAACTATGAGGAAGCAATGTGCAAGTTTCTACTTGCACACTTAAAAACTATGAGGAAGCAATCTGCAAGTTTCTACTTGCACACTTTTTTTTATGGATAGAGTATCATTAAAGATACTTACACATTTTTTAAGCAGAAATCGTTACACATTTTTTAAACAGAAATCGGTAACCCTCTCACCGTTCTCGCAAAATTCAAAATAACCTTCTTTTAATAATACTCTATATAAAATTACATGTACATCTTATACACTTTTTAAGCAGAAATCGGTAATCCCTTCACCGATCCTCGCCAAATTCACTAACAATCTTCCTTTAAAATGATACTCTATCCATCAAATAACTTAGGGTAGATCGAGGCGAATCGGATCAATATAAGTTTTAAGACAGTTTTTGTTAGTGTTTTTTTTCTAAAACTCTTTTTAGTTGTCCATCCCTTTGATGCAACACAATATCTCTTGGACCTTTGTCTTCATCTAAGTACTAATAACACAGCAACTTCGTTCGCAGTAGGTAAATTGTAACGTCCCCTATGTTCATTTTGTGGAATACGATCTGCGCGAATTATTATTCGTAAGTTATCAGTTGTAGACTTATTTTCTAAATTGTATTTAAAGCTGCGTATATATATATGTTGTTTTCATGTAATATTCTTTGCAATTGATTAATTATTTCGATTTTCAAATTTGAAGCAATATTTAATCTCACTGAAAGTTGATCAGCTTCTGAAATAAAATATATTTGTAGATATTGCGGTTTGTTGTTTTGAGCCGGTAATAAACTACCAATTAAATGATACACCTGCCCTTGAATCTTGACAGTGGGCACGAAGTTACTCTCACATACTTGTTTTGCGCCAAAAGACGTCATCTGGAATACCATGTTATATTGTCTAATGTTATTTAAAAAGTCTTTTGATAATGGGTGTAACCGTAATAAAAGGTCTTTAATCGGTTCAGGTGGTTCTGAAATTTCTGGAAGCATTATCTTCCCACCGTCACAACAAAGACCGTTTTCTTCTTCAAGCCATTTTTTCAGTATGGCAGTTTGCACATACTTTATTCATTTTACCTATTTGTATATCCGTTTCTTTTGCATAATCAATGTTCGGATCATATAAAAACGCGGATCTTGATTTGCCTAAATTAATGCAATTTCGTTTTCTGTACTTAGCGGCACGTTCACGTTGTTCATTAAGTCGCTGCACGCTTTCCACAGCTTGTCGAGAAGAATATACTAATCTCTTTTGAGACAACCGAGCTTCTCGTGCTTCTTCTGTTTCATTAAGCCTATTTAAATGTATACGTCTGGCATCGGAATTTTTTCTAGACAGCTGTGATTTTTTTTAGGCATTTTGAATTTTAAAGAATGATTTCAAGTAATTATAAAAATTAATAATTTAAATTATACGAAATAATAATCTAAGAGAGAGACTGAAATTTTAATTTTGCTTATCTACCTTTATGAACAACGGTTCCAAGAATACTGAAAACTTCAACAGATCACGGATACATTATTGTATCCCTGACTTACCGTATCATCTATTAATGGCAGATTCCTGAGATCTTTTGTAGACAAAATGATAATACCTAATACCTAATACCAAAATGAGTGGCTGCTATAATTTTTTAACTAAAAAGATTCAAAATTCACCAATCTGTTTGTCACAATTTCGCCTTCTCAGGAACATCACATGTCGAAAGAGCTTTAATTACCACAACACTTTACTCAGTTCGAATAGAAATACTTGAACTTATTATTCATTTTATTTCTTTCTATACTGTTCGCATAGCCGACAAATATTTATAATAATTTCTAAATTGTCTTACGAAAACACGAAATTTCTCGAAATGCAAAGCATTCATATAAAACGTGTCGCCGACAAATGACGTTTCTCATGTACTAAGAAAATCAATACAATCAGTACGAAGTTTGATGTATTGATTTTTCATAAAAACTGTTTGTGAAATTACTAAGCTGACCTGCTATCAATTCACTCTCTTGTCATTATAAACTGCTGGTTTCACATATTATATGTCATTTTGATTTTTATAAAGAAAGAACCCTTTTACCGATCATCGCCAAATTCAATACCAACCTTCCTTTAATGATACTCTATATAAAATTACATGTATAACTTATACACTTTTCAAACAGAAATCGGTAACCCTTTCACCGATCCTCGCCAAATTCAATAACAATCTTCCTTAAATAATACTGTATCCATCAAATAACTTATACATTTTTTAAGCAGAAATCGGTAACCCCTCCACCGATCCTCGCCAAATTCGAAACAACCTTCTTTTAATGATACTCTATATAAGATGACAAATATGACATGTATAACTTACACACTTTTTAAGCAAAAATCGGCAACCCTTTCACCGATTGTCGCCAAATTCAATATTCAATATAATAATATTCTATCCATAAAAAAAAATTAGCTCGATATCTCAAAATTTGCAGAAAACAGAACAATTACGTAGATTTTTTAAAGACAGAAATCGGTAACCCCTTTATTAGGAAATTCTACCCCTGTTTTATATACAATTCTTTAAGATTCGGTCAATTATTTCCCGAAAAATTGGAAAAATTTCGGATACCGGTTCCAATAAAGATCGGTAACGAAAAACTATACAGTTTATAGCACTCCCCGGGAAATTCTACCCCTGTTTTATATACAATTCTTTAAGATTCGGTCAATTATTTCCCGAAAAATTGGAAAAATTTCGGATACCGGTTCCAAAAAAAATCGGTAACGAAAAATTATACACTTCATATTACTCCCCGGAAAATTCTACCCCTGTTTCATATATAATTCTTTGAGATTCCGTCAATTATTTCCCGAAAAATTGAAGAAATTAGAAAAACCGGTTTCCAGAAAATCGGTAACGAAAAACTATACACCCTATAGCACTCCCCAGGAAATTCTACCCCTACTTCATATACAATACTTTCAAAATCGGTCCAATAGTTTCTAAGATTACCCCGAACAACAGTACAAACTTTTCCCCTTTATATAATAAGAAGTAGATAGTAGGGGAGACCGGGGCCTAACCGTCGCCGGGGTTGAACCGTCAAATCAAATATCTCGGAATTTGTATATTGTGCGAACTCGCTATTAACATTGTAAACGCTGCTTATGGTACCCATGTGACCAACGGAGTTTCGGCAGGTTACCTGCCGTGTTATGATTTTTACGAGGGCAAACGTGTTTTTGGAAGGTGAAAGTTACATTTTCTGCGCGTGGAAATTTTGTAATATCTGCAATAATATTTGCTCTCCAAATCTCGAGGTACGTGATTATAAAGAGTAATGCATGCTGAACACGAATCCAGTGTAGTTTTTTCATTATCGTTGATGTCTAATATTTCGTGGGCGATCAAACCTGAAACTTGTGTTTGGGGTTAATCCGTCAGTAAGCAGTCCGGGTGCATTTTTAAGGCATTTCCGGGCATTTCCAGGCTCACTGCATATGGAATATGGATGAGACGGGAATTACAACCGTTCAGACACCGAATAGAGTCATCGGACGTCGAGGAGTGAAACAAGTCGGGCGAGTAACTTCTGCGGAAAGAGGAACCCTCGTAACTATTTTTTAATAACGTTTTGCATAAAAATTTTAAATAAATTTTTATATTTTTCTCTTAAAAAACAATTATTAAGATGTATCCTATCATTTTTCAGCATTAGATGTACGTATATGTATTGAAAATGCAGTGTGACGGTTAAACCCCGGCATTTTTGAGATTTCAATTTTTCCACCGTTGTCGTTTTTGCTCTATACCGGTTAAACAAAGCGACGTAGATAAAAATTTCCTATACAAATTTTGTAGCTAAAGGTTCACTCTTTACAGTGGTATACCACATTTAACTAAAATTATTTATTTTCTTGTTAAAAATCGGCACCGAAAAAAAACTGACGGTTAGGCCCCGGTCTCCCCTACATAGTAGACTAGTAGATAGAAGTAGAGAGTAGAGATTACATAGTATTCTGTATATAAAAGTTATATTTTTTATTTTTACGAATTTAAACATAATGAGAATTGTCGTAACGCATTATTGCTAACCGAGTGTCCTCTTCAATCTCTCGGTGGCTCTGCAACTCACATATAAAATAAACAACTATTTAAATTTCAAAGGAATTATCTTACAAATGAGTGATATAAAAACAGTGACCCTAAAAACACACGTTTTTTAGGGGAGCGCGCTATTAGCGCTATTGCATCATTCTATCTTTATCGCTCATCAGGTGTTAAACAAGAATAGAATAAGCAAATAGCGCTAATAACGCGCTCCCTGAACGCAGCCAATGTCACCGTTCACAATACTTAAGATAACTAAAATTTTTCTACAATTATATCTTAAAATATCGACACTTATTTTGATACCTTACTGACTGACTGATTCTTCATGAAGAGATTTTTAGAAATTCGACCCCTAACGGGGGGTGAAAAGGGGTAAAATGTATTTTCACGGATTCCTCGACAGGCAATGCCATCAAGCTTAATATAAGGGGATGCTGGAGCCACAGGCGAACTCGATCAGCGTCGATAAAGAAGTGCTTACCGACTATATCTGTCCTTGTATAGACAAAGATATAGACAAGGATAGCACGCTACATTGCACGCACACATACGCACGATACACATCGAAATTATACTTTTATATTACGCTTCCAAATCTTGATTTGGGGGGTTTATCGATGTTTTTATTGTTGTACAATTCAGGGGAACTTGTTTTCGCGTTCGTACCAATGCGCATGGTATATCTCTTATATGAAATACATCTTGTGACGAGCTGACAGCTCGCCGCAACTCGAGACGCCATATTGGGATAAAAGTAGATAAGGAAATCTGTACTTCCGTAATTTTTTCTCGTTTTCTATATAAAATCGGAGTTCCCTTGAATCATTAATGTATGTACTGCAATTCTGGGGAAGGATTTTTAATTCTGTCAAATATTAACGACGCTACGTTTCGACAAAAAAATGCCGGTAAAGCAGACGGCTCCAGCATCGCTAGTTTTATATAAATTGAGAGAGCAATTTCATTAAGAGATTATTCCTTTATTAAGTATTTCTTAGAATTACGAGTAAAATGGTACTCGCATGCAAAAATTACTTCCATATACTTCCCCAGTAGCAGAGTGACGTGAAATGACGTCTTAATGACGTCTAATTGACGTTTAGAGACGTCTCTAGACGTCAATTAGACGTCATCTTGCTACCTGGGTTATTTTAGACGTTATTTATTTTATTTTCGTATAAGTTACAGATTCGTGTTATAGTTAATATAAAAAAATAAAAACATTTTTATTACATAACTCAAATCGAAGCTATCGATCAAGCCTATTTAGAACTTGATCCGTTCATTCGTTATTAAGATCTCAAAATCTCGGGTACTTGCAACTCTCGTGCGTTCGCATAAAAGAGTCACGGTGCGGTCTCGCTTCGCGTGTACTTGGCGCGAGACACTACCGTGTCTCTTGACTCTGCATCGTGATGCGAATGAGAAGAAGTTCTGTTAATCTGTGAAGAGAAGGAGAAAGAAACCTGGAAATACATTTGACGCCGGTTAAACAACTTTGCGGTAAGCATTACCTATTTGTGTAAAATTAATCATTTCTTCCCGCTTATTTCAATCGTTTTATTTCCACAATTTATAAATAATAATTAGAGAAAATGAATTAACCTGATACTGTGAAAGTTTAGTTTTATGAAGATCTTTTTTTCTTAAAAACTTACAATTATTATAATAGATATTTAATCAAAATGTGATAAAAAGTTTTATTCATGTTAAAATTATCTTTTAAATCATTGATTATTCTAAGCGCTATTTTAATTTGAATATTATGTTTGTATATGTTACAAAGTCATCGCGGCTGACCACTATACATATATTTTATATATTTTATTTATATTTTAATTTTGTGATTGATGATGACATATGTGCAAAGTGTCACTATTACGACGCTATTGACAATCGTTTTGTAGGCAAATAAAGCCTTCCCTTTGCTTTTTATGAACTTTATTAAGTCGATATTTGTTTCAAGGACTTGCATACGTTTTACAGACAGGGATAAATTTTACACGAAGTGGATGAGAAGGGCGAAGTATTATATCAAGTTGTATCCGAAGATTCTTTAAATAATCAATGGGCTCCAAGTAGAAATTGTGTACCAGAGGAGCTATCATTGCCTTCATTTCCAGCATAGCAAATCGTTGACCTATAATTTGGTACATATCATAATCTGTTAATATAAACAGGGTATTACATATCAGAATATAAAAAAATACAGCTTACCGATGCAGTTACGTGGTCCAGCGCTGAATGGTAAATACGAATAAGGATGACGATTTCGGATTTTTTCAGGCAAAAATCTATCGGGATCAAATACTTCTGGATTTGACCAAAAATTAGGATCTCTGTGGACTCCGTAAATATTAAGATGCAAGTATGTTCCAGCAGGTACCAAATATGAGTCTAAAAAGCGTACATTAATTAAGATTTAGAAATAATAATTTAAGCTGTATTAAAATTTTAAAACTGATTATACATCTAATACAACATAAGAATAGTTGCCTATAGTTTGGATCATAAAAAATATAATGTAATTATTATTTAAACTTTATTAAGCATTACTTGTTTAATATTATTTTCTGAAAATATTGTATGTTGTATTAGATGAAACTTTGCATATAAAATTTTGAAATATTGATTAGAAAGAAACTTATCGATAAAAATATACAAATTTTTAAATCTTTAAAATATACTGGAATATTGCTTTTTATGTGTATTTACTTCATACATTTGATGACATGTTGCGTAATATATTTAAAAATATATACAAAAAAATTGGTTAGATGCGTACGTAATTTTACGTCTTCTCCAGGAAGACGTGATATGACATGCACGCTGGGATATAAGCGCAATGCTTCTTTTATACATCTCTCCAAATATGGTAGGTTTTGCAACAATTTCATATTAAACTTCTGCCCATTCTCTTGCAAAGCAGAATCAATTTCGTTCCTGACACGATCCTGTTATCATTATTGTTAATTAAAAGGCGTCTTTTTGTTATCGTGATGTTTTTACGTAAAAACGAATATATCTCAGGAATATTTATTTCACAAATGTTTTGATTAATTCGTTTGAAATATGTGTACAAATGTGTATAAATTACACTTAAGATATAAAAAAAACATTTGAAATATGTGCATACGCTTAAGCGTGTGCGTATACGCATGCGTGCGCGAGCATATTTTCCATACACGGTTATTTGAAACAATCTTATTGTTTTATCCTTAAAAATTGTCAATCCTATTGTTTAAATTGTGTACATATACACACTTAAAAAAACATTTAAAAAATTAGATATTAATTTATATTTAATCCTCCGTCCGTATACATTTTTTGCATCCTCGGAGTGTATACGTGGGTCTATCACGTTGGACGCAATTTTTCTCTATTTTAAAATATCTTAAAAAATCTGAAAAAAAATTACGAAACGTTGTCTACATTGTAGTAGACGATTTTATAATCATTTTGAATTTGTTTAATATTTTCTGGCAGGCTTGCAAGTTTTATAGTTATGAGCAGATATCATTTTCGCACGGACGCCGCAGACACACGTATACAGACCGATTAATAAACAACTTTTAAAATCAATTAATTTCTTTGCCGAGGAATAGTGACTCATATTAGACGATAGGTACCTGAATGTCCTTATGCTCAGCTAATAGTGCCGAAATGTAGCACAGACCCATCGCTGTAGTATCATGACCCTATAATCGTATACATTCAATGTATTATATATCGATAAATCAAATAATGAATGAGAAAGGTTACAAAAGAAATTATGTACCTCAAACATAAAAGTATCAACTTCTTCCCTAATATCTGAATCAGTCATAAGGCCATCACGAGATGCTGCTATTAGAAGATCCAACATTGCAAGCCGTTTTCTTCGTACTAAATCGAAATATGTTAACATGTCTGTATCAAATTAACAGCCCAATTTTTCTGTGACGTTTTTATTACATAAACTTAAATACGTTAAGAATTTAACTTATATTTATAATATTTATAAGTTGTAAAATATAATTTATGATATTAAGTACCAACCAGATTTGAGGAATAGCTACTGATTACATTGGGAGGGTCCGGTTGTCTACATTCCCGATTGCCAACAGCTTCGTTTGCCTACAAGATTTTGCCGACAGCTTTGTTTGCCGATATTCTCGATTGCCTATATACAAGCATTATTGCGCACATGTAATAATTAAAAATACGCATGTGCGTTTGCTCACATGGCTTTATTACACACAAACACATTGCACACATGACTTTATTGCACACATATACATTGCACACATGGCCATAGTGCACGCATAAAATAAGGAAATTATATTAACACTTTGCGCACACGATTATATTGCGCACATACACATATTGCACATATAACTTTATTGCGCACATATATATACGCACGGAAAAAAAAGGATTTGCTACTATAGCAAAGCTATATTTGTTAAATATAGATTTGTTAAATATAAAACAACTAACATTTTTTGCTGCAAGACCTAATTAATTTTGCAATAATAGCAAAACTTTTTGCTATTGCAACAAAAAGTTTTGCTATATTACTTTGCAAACGAAGCTGTAGGCAAAATGTTGCGGCAAACAAAGCTGTTGATGGCAATTGGGAATATAGGCAAACGGAGCACCGCCCCCATTACATTACGTACTTTCTACCGGTTCTGCATCATCTCTATTTGCCGACGTGTCATTATCAAAGCTTTTCAAGTATTGCCCATTAGTACGATCATGATAAAGTTTTCTTTCAGCAATTATCTATGTAAATACAACATTAATGATTCTTCCATAAATAAAATTAGTAGTGTGTTGTTAATATTTATAAATTATAATTTTTTTACACGACAATTATATTGTAATTTTTTAGTGTTTTAATAATTCCAAATAGATATAATGTCTAAATATAATATTAAGCAGCATTATTACTTACTCGTTCGGTAAATCCATGTAATATCTTCAGCATCTTCTTTTGCTCTCTACCTTTTGACGTCAATGAGAATATCCAATCGATGTGCAGCCATTGCCTCATTATTCTAAATAATTAATAAATGTTAGGCATGTCACTGTAAGAAAGTGATAGTATAATTTGGTAAAATATATTTTTAATTTCTTAATATATTTTTACAATTAGTAATATTTCAATAATCATATTGAAAGAGAATACATTTAAGGTAGTTCTCCGGTCCTTGTACTAGAGAAAATCGATTTTCTCTAGATTTTCTTGAAACTGTGAATTGGGAGGTGTGCTTTATGCGTGGTCTAAACTTCAGTACCTCTTGCGGTATAAAAAATCAAGATACTGAGCCTCAAAGTTTCAACTTCTTTTACTAAATTTTGGTAAAAATTGAAACTTTGGAGGCTCAGTATCTCGATTTTTATACCGCAAGAGGTACTGCAGATACTCTACTGTAGCAGACACTATAAAAATCGAGATACTGAGCCTCCAAAGTTTCAATTTTTATCAAAATTTAGTAAAAGAAGTTGAAACTTTGAGGCTCAGTATCTTGATTTTTTATACCGCAAGAGGTACTGAAGTTTAGACCACGCATAAAGCACACCTAAATTAACGTATATTCACAGTTTCAAGAAAATCTAGAGAAAATCGATTTTCTCTAGTACAAAAACCGGAGAACTACCTTAAACACTAATATAATTATGCTATAGAGATATGTAAAATCTTATATAGTATAAGCATAATACAATTTCTTAACTATTTATTCTTTTAAATTTATTTCTATATATTTTTAGATAAATAATTTAACATACATGTAATTCATAAATTTCTAATTAACGAAAGTGATAATTCACCTTTACATTAAGTACTGTATTATTATACTTACGTCTTCATATAATTATACAATACGAATTTAAATATTAATTAAGACAAAATATTGATATACAGTTATTTATTACATCTAAAAAAACATGAATTATTATACCTATAAGCAAGAAATTCGCCCATCCGATGAACCGCTTCTCGATACTGCTGCTGGAAATCACCAAGGCCTCGTAGAGAAGTGCCCATGGCAGTTTCTGCAAACGCATTTGTAAAAGTATTATGATAATATTATCATATATATTTTAAAAGTATCTATGGCTGTCAAAATTATATACGAATCAGTATCTATGTTGTGATATTGATACTTACAGTTTTAAAAATTTGATTTTAGTATAATTTTATTTATCAATAGGAATTTATAAAATAAAATTTACAGTTAAAATGTACAGTTATGAACACATCATACCACATATTGCATTCAGCGTATGTTCGCTAAAAAATGGTACTAAATCTTTCACAACTGTGTCTCCTGCATTTTTCAAAGATTTGGTCATGTTTTCACCTTCTTCGATCAAAATCTGAATAAACTGCTGTAATATATTAAAATGAAATGTGGGGGTTAATATCTTTCGTCGTGAATGCCATTTGGCGCCTGAAACATAAATAACATTTGTATAATTGTAGGATAACGATGTGAAACAATTATTGCAGTGAGATATATATTTCTTTATTTAATTTGATGTATTCTTTTTGTAATAGACGTTTAAATTTTTGCGCCAACACATCATCGTGTAATAAAACATACAAGAAAAAAATTCTTTGTAATACGCTTATTATTTTTTTTATAATATTTATGTTTTATGTGATTATATTATTTAATAAATTATTTTTTTATATTTAGTAATACAATTATTTTTTTCATGATTGATATGAGATATTGTGAACATATATGTAAATCTAATTACTATTAATATTAATCTAATTCAAGATAATCGATTGGAAGAAATAAAGTAAAATTTTTTTTTAGATTGAATTTTCTTGCGTGATATAATATATCTATGCTATTTACATTTAATTACATAGATTTATTCTGTTATCAAAATTAAAACTTAAAACAAAATTTAATAAGAAGCCAAAGCAAAATTTAATAAAACATATACCATTATTTATATTAATATCGTTATGTTACCTCCACTAGTGAGTAGACCAGTACCGAACCACGGATGTAAAATATCATAAAGAATACTTTTTTCGATATGTTTTGTACTGCTTAATATTGTCTGAAATTACAAAAGGTATTAAGTTAAACGTTATTTAATTCAGACGTCATTGGATAATTGATTAATTGATTTCAAAAGTATTTTAAATATTTAATCATCTCCGAGATTTAAATGAAGAGATAATCATCTTTAATTTTAAATATACGATCATTTCAGACTTTTGACGAATAAACATATTTAAACAAAATAAAAAACATAAAAAAGTGAACAATTTATCGCTAATATATCATTAATAAAAAGATACAGAATAAAATTTTTTTCATACCTCTAAATCATTCGGATGACTGATGAATATTACGGGAAAAAAGAATCCCCATACTTTTGCAATGGGATAAAACTCGTCAGTTAGGGTAATCAGAATCTTCCATTGTTCTTCTAAAACATGTATGTATATGTTTATTATGTAAATTTACGGACATATTATAAATATTGATCAAAATATGTATGATTGACTCTTTGTTATATTTAATGTATGTATCTAGATATTTTATTGTTTTTCAAATAACTCCAATAATCAAAATACATGAAAATATTTATAAGCTTAAATAATTCTTAAAAGTAATTAACGTGCAATAATTTCGATAATTATATATCTCAGAGAAAAATGTTTGCAAATATTATTGAAAAATTTGTGTTGATACAGGCGAATATTTATTTACGGGAATATTGTGTATGTGAAATTATAACTTACCTCGTGAACCAAAACATTGAAATGCATTTCCAACAATTGGATAACCTGATGGTCCTGGTATAAGATTGATAAGTCGCCCCTTTTTTCCATGATAATGCACATAATAATTAGATATCAGTAGAATAAGAATAAGTAATAGCAATATAATAGTGATCATTATCGGCCGACGAAATAATTAGCCAGTTTAAGCAAATTTTGTTTCCTTCTGCTGTCTTCTTTTAATGTCTAAAAATTCAATTAATTAGAAATCCACACATAAAAAGAAGGGCATAGAGCCACAACAGCGTGTTCGTGCCGTAACTTTTTAAAATAATATTTTGACAAATGTTTGGTCTATTATCCAACCATCTTTAATGTGATAAGTTAAGATAACACAAAGACTAGTAAATAAAAAGATAAAAATTTTAAATCACAATAAACGCATTAATCACATTAGTTCTTATCGCTATATAAAATTCGATTCAAACGCTCATCCTATTTCTTCAATGTATAAAAGTCGAGGAGTAAACTGAAATGAATTACGGATTCACAAATACTTAATAACATGTCATAGAATTAACGAGTAAGAAAAATATTTTCTGAATATGTAACATAAGTATTGTGATGAGGTGATTATGGTGTTCTACGCAAAAAGTCACGTTGTAAAATTTTCATTTATAATATTGTTATTAGTTAGATAATGTTGTTGTCATGTGACATGTTATGTGACATGTTGTTATTTGTGTCCATTACTTATTTCAGTTCATTTCTCGATTTTTATACTTTGAAGAAATAGGATTGCGTTCGATTCGAATTTTATATTGCGATAAGAACTAATACGATTAATGCAATGTATTGCGGTTTTTATTTTTCTCCTTTTGTTTACTAGTCTTTATGTATTATCTTAACTTATTACACTAAAGATAATCTGATGATAACAGACCGAAACGTTTGTTAAAGTATTATTTTAAATAAAAGTTACGAACATTCTGTTGGGCACTATACCCTCTTTCTTATGAGTTGATATCTTCTTTTAGTTCTTAAATTACACAAATCACTAAATATATGTATTATTTACAGTCTTTATATCTTAAATAGGTTTGGTCAGTAAAAAGTGCGTTAAAATACTTTATTGATACTTTATCACAAACAAATTTTAAATGGATATAATGTATTATTTATTTCATTAAAAAATGCGCATGTAAAAATAAACATGTAAAAGTAAAAATATATTTAATTTCTAAATATTTTAGAAATATTACATTATTACAAATGTTTCCGTTACTCTAAAATGTGTCACGATAAACCGAAGTTCTTATATGAAACGCTTGCGAGTGACTGATCAGTTCTGGTACTGCACAGGAAAAAACAAGTGTCAAATCAACTGATATACTTGTATATACGCAAGAATATATAATCTTGAAATGAGATTATACTGTATTGAACGAAGAAAATTTGCTTGAATGATGTTATTTATATATTATTATTAAACAAAGTTTTATATAGTTCAAGAAAGGAAAATCTTGCGTATATACGAAACAATCTATATTTTCTTATTAGAATTTCAACTTTTTATTTCAACTTTTTTTTTCTTGGTTGAACTATATAATGACTTTATTCAAGTAAATTTTTATTCGTTTAACGCAATATAATCTTATTTCAAGATTTTCATGTTGTTGGAACTTGGAACTAAATATATTTTCAAATCGAGAATATTCTTTTTTTTTCTGTGTGATCTATTGACTATTCGTTCGCTTTTATGATGTTCTGTTTAATTATTTGAATGGCGTGGACAGTCTTAGATGATAACGATATCTAAAATTTATTATTAATATGCTTTTTATAAGATTTTTTAAAAATTGCTTATATAAGAAATATTAATAGTATTACCAATACAAGGGTTATCGAAATGGTTAGAACCATTGATTTAATATCAATCATGCAAATCATATGCAAGTGTTATGCGTCCGTGATTCGATTCCGTCCCGGCCTACGCCTATACCTCGTTTAAGAGGTGGATTTCCTGTTTAATGGGAAGTTAAAAATTAAAGATATGGATTAATAATCCGTTTAAAGCTGGGTATACAATTAGAGAACGAACAGCAAACGCGAACGTTCGGACATTATTTGCATTTGTGTTCCTTGGTTGTCTGTTCTTTTTTTCGGTTGCGCCAAACACCAGAATTCGACTAGAATCGGTGTTTGCTGCATTTAGCAATTTGAGATTTTTTATTATATATTTGTTGAATGATGACAACGAATGTTTGCGTTTACTGATTGTTCGGTGTTCGTTCGCTAAGTGTATACCCAGCTTAAAAGTTTGAAAAGTTATATTGTTGGCATATTGCAAGTAATAGACGGTAAGAACTTAGTAACAGACTCAGCGTCAGTTTTTATACTTTAAATTAAAAGAAAGTTGCATTGAGAGAGTGAGCGAGTAAGAGAGTTTTCGAGCGAAAGGATTAGCTCTACGAAAAAAATAAAAAAGACCTATTTGTGTAGAATTCCAAGATAAAAACTTCCATTTGAAACATTTTTTCGTAACTGTATCCGTTTTCGAGAAATTCAGTAAAAACTTTTTTGGGGGCTCCTTTAAAAAATTAAGCAACAGGGGTGGAGGGGTCGGATTTTTAGTATGGTGGTCAGAGATTTATTCGGACTAATTCTAATCAAATTACCACTATTATCAAAGAAGTTTTAACTTTTTTTTGTGTCCTTTGTGCTTGGACAATATTGGGAATTTGGCCACTTTGACTCCCCGTATCTTCAAAATTATCCTCAACTTAAAATTTGCTAAGATTAATGTCCCATCATGTAGCATTGTTTGGCATACAATTCGATTCGAATTTAGAAGGCCACAAAATTGGTTAAGGATCATTCTCTATTTCCACCATATTTGTTACATAAACTGTTCAACACTTTTTAAGAGTTTTCTCTTTATAATAAATAAATTATTGCAGTTACTAATGACCTATCCTCAAAGAAAAACCGTCTATTTATTATTTACTGCAATATCTTTTGCGTGGTACAGATTCGACGCTCATGTACTGATACTTCATTTTATTGAACTTTTATTTGTGAAACATCGCAGAGGTCAGGGTTCTATCTCTCTGCTGTTGCGACATTATTAAATACGCGTTGTATTTAATATTGTACAAAGTATGACGAAGCCACGTGATTATTTTACCGAACAAATCTAAGTGCTACAAGAGAATAGCAATGAGAAAAGAAGAGAAAGAAAAAGGAGGCCAGTGAAATGGCCAGATGTGACAGGGAACCCAAGGAGAGTATTTCATAACTTATTATTTATTATTTATAAAAATAATTGTTTGTCTGCGCTGCAATGCAGTTTTATTGTGTAATAAAATACTGCAATAAAATACTGTAATACTTTATTGACTATATGTGTAGTAAAATAATTATTTATTTAATATATTTTATACATTTATTACATTATATTTATATTTTCTGTTTGTTCCCGATAATGACACGTGTGCAAAGTGTTACTATTACAGTGCTATTGACAATTATTGTGTAAGCAAATAAAACCTTTTCTTAGCATTTTATGATCTTTATTAAGTCGATATTTGTTTCAAGGGCTCGCTTTCGTTTTATAGACAGGGATAAATTTTACACGAAGTGGCTGAGCAGGGCGAAGTACCAAATCAACCTGCATCCGAAGATTCTTTAAATAATCAATAGGCTCCAAGCAGAAATTGTGTACCAGAGGAGCTATCATGGCCTTCATTTCCAGCATAGCAAATCGTTGACCTACAATTTGGTACATATCGTAATGTGTTAATATAACATGATATTATATATACATATCAGGATATAAAAAATACAGTTTACCGATACAGTTACGTGGACCAGCACTGAATGGTAAATACGAATAAGGATGACGATGTCGGATCTTCTCAGGTAAGAATCTATCAGGATCAAATACTTCTGGATTTGACCAAAAATTAGGATCTCTGTGGACTCCGTAAATGTTAAGATGCAAGAATGTTCCAGCAGGTACCAAATATGACTCTAAAAGACATATTGTACAATAATTAAGATTTAAAAATAATAATTTAAACTGTATTAAAATTTTAAAATTGAATATATACACTGAAAAAGTGTCTAATAATAATTCTTGGTTGTAATAATCCAGGCTTGGTTAATGTTACCAAAAACCTTGGTGAAGTAGTTTCAACTAAACGTATAGGTAATTGCGACGAAATAATTTGATTACTGCACTGTTGGAAAATTTTTGTAGTTTTGTTAAAAAAAGTAAGTCCTTGTTAAAATTTGTGTGTAAAATAATCAACACATACATGTGTAGATTTAACATATGCCTGCTATGTTAATTTAACTTAACAAATTTAAAATGTAAAATTATTAAAATAATTTAAAAAATATGTTAAAGTACACAATTTGAATGTAATTATTAAATGTGTTAAAATTTACAGAAAAATAGTGTTGATTTTGCCCTATAACAGAAGTGGGAATAAAAATTTACAGAAAAAGAGTGTGATTTTATCTTACAATCTTAACTTCAACATAAAAGTTATGTTAATTGTACACATAATTGACCTCAAATTACGATCAGAATTACATTTCCTTTCTGTTGAAATATTTTAACATAGTATCGATGTTACCAATTAACACCTCCATATTATGTTAACACAAAAATTTGAGTGGACCGTTTGGGACATGTGATTTATGTTATATTTAACACAAATTTTCTAACAGTGTAATGTTAACAAATAATTCTAGCAAAACCTGATATGATTTGGTTAATATTGGCAAAGTTTGATAAATTATTACCAAGTAATGATAAATGTAACCAAATTGCTTACTAAATAATTGAGTAACTGTCAGCAAACCAAACAGATAAAATTTTTTAAGACAATTTAGTACTAATTATCAAACTGTTTGTTAATTATCACTAAACTAGAGTAATTTTTACGAAACTGTTTGATAATAAGTACTAAACGCAAAGTTTGATTTTTTTAAATGTGTACAATTATTACAAAATGTATTGTTATTATTATTATAATTGGTAATAATAATCAAATATTTAAAAAAAAAACCTGTTACTAAATGCATCTCACAAATTTACCAAGAATTTTTTTTTAGTGTATCTAAAGCAACATAGGGATAGTTGCCCTATAGTTTACAAGATAAAAAATATAATGTAATTATTATTTAAATTTTATTAAGCATTACTTGCTTAACATTATTTTCTGAAAATATTGTACGTTGTATTAGATGGAGCTTTGTATTAAAAATTTTGAAATATTATAGAAATAAACTTATCAATAATAATATACAAATTTTTACATCTTTGAAATATACAAGAATGTTGCTTTTTATGCGTATTTGATTACATGTTGCGTAATATATTTAAAAATTTATACAAAAAAAAAATTGGTTAAATGCATACGTAATTTTACGTCTTCCGCAGGAATTCGTGATATGAAAAATACGCTGGGATATAAGCGTAATGTTTCCTTTATACATCTGTCCAAATATGGTAGGTCTTGCAATAAATTCATAGTAAACTTTTGCTCATTCTCTTGCAAGGCAGTATCAACTTCGTTCCTGACACGATCCTGTATTATCATTATTGTTAATTAATGGGCGTCTCTTGTTATTGTGATGTTTGTACGTAGAAACAAATATATCGCGGGAATATTTATTTCACAAATGTTTTGATTTGTTTGAAATATGTGTAGGGGAGACCAGGGCTAGTTGTCACACTTTTCAAATACTGATTTTTAAAAGAATGTTAGCAAAATTTTATAATATCGTATACTATTTTATAATGTAGCTATATTCTTTAGATGTAAGAAAAAAAAATTAGACTTGTATATATTTATACACAAGAAAGTTATTTAATTCTAAGCAAAACCGCGCAAATGTGACAACTTACCCTATACCCAGGGTTGGTTGTCACATGACTCTGGATTGATTGTCATGTATCTTTCATGTAGAGGAAATATACAACAAATAGTTCCTGTTTTAATACTTTATTAAAGTTAGTGCCAGTTTTTGATAACTTTAACTTAATAATATATTGCAGCGTAAATTAAACGAAAAATTAATAATTTTTATCAACTTTGTAATATAATTCTCATAAACATAGAGTAAATGAAAGAATAATAATTCTCATAAACTTTGTAATACTTTCATAAATTTTGAGTAAATAAAAGAATAATAATTCTCATCAACTTTGAATCCCATCTCATTTAAGACAACTTACCCTGAACGGTCATTTTGAACAAAGATTATATTTATAAACTATGTTGCAATGACGGTTAACTAAATACAGGAAAAATTATCTAAAACTATAATATTTCTTATGACCCAAAAGAAATTACGACTAGTAATTCCAAAAACCAACGGAACAATAAAAATAGAGGCAAGAAAAATTTACTCACAACCTCCAATTTTTAAAAAATTCTTTTAAATATCACATGCGATGTTTTTGAAACGAGCTATTTCGTACACCCGACTAACACGATAGGAGCAACCTACACTATAAATAAGAATATTCCACTCGATCTATTGTGAGATATAAGCTTTGTGACAACTTACTCGTGTGACTTCTAGCCCCGGTCTCCCCTATATAAATTGCACTTAAAATGCAAATGAATATTTGAAATATGTGTGTACGCTTAACCCTAGAACACCACACTAGGTTTAGCACATCTACCTACTGGGTGTATAGCCATACGTCTATTAAACGGCAGATGAGACTGCACAGCATGGGGATTGGTAGAGAGAGAACAAAAGTTTATTTACCTTATCACTTCGATTCCCTAACTATCACCACATTGTAGAAACAGCCGGCATTTTTAAAATAAACATGGATGTTTTATATATACCCAGTGTGGTGTTTTAGGGTTAAGCGTATGCATATACGCATATGCCCGCGCGCGCCCGCGCATATTACTGTATATCTATTGATACCTACAAAAAGCAAATTGTATACATTACACATATACACACTTAAAATAACATTTAAAAAATTAGATATTGATTCATATTTAATCCTTCGTTTGTATACGTTTTTTTTTTGCATCTTCTCGGAGTGTATACGTGGGTCTATCACGTTTGACACTATCTTTCTCTACCCTAAATAATTTTAAAAAATCTGAAAAAATTTATGAAACATCTGTCTACATTGTATTTGACGATTTTATAATCATTTTAATGAACATCATTTCTTTATTATTTAATATTTTTTGGAAGGTTTGCAAGTTTTATTGTTATGAGCAGATATCATTTTGGCTCGGATGCCATATTCAGATGGAGGGTTAATAAATAACTTTTGGAATCAATTAATTTCTTTGTCTATTTGGAATAGCGATTTACATTTAACGATAGATACCTGAATGTCCTTATGCTCAGCTAATAGTGCCAAAATGAAGCACAGACCCATTGCTGTAGTATCATGACCCTATAATCGTATACATCAATGTATCATGTATCGATAAACCAAATAATGAATAAGAAAGGTTATACAAAAGAAATATACCTCAAACATAAAAGTATCAACTTCCTCCCTAATATCTGAATCAGTCATAAGGCCATCACGAGATGCTGCTATTAGTAGATCCAACATTGCAAGCCGTTTTCTTCGTACTAAATTGAAATATGTAAACATGTCTGTATCAAATTAACAGCAAAATTCTTCTGTGACATTTTTATTAACTTGACTACGTTAAGAATTTAAACTATAAGTATAATATTCATTTGTAAAATATAATTTATGATATTAAACACCAACCAGATTTAAAAAATAGCTACCGATTACATTACGTACTTCCTACCGGTTCTGCGTCATCTTTCTTTGCCGACGTGTCATTATAAAAGCTTTTCAAGTATTGACCATTAGTGCGATCATGATAAAGTTTTCTTTCAGCAATTATCTATGTAAATACAAAATTAATGATTCTTCCATAAATAAAATTAGTAGTGTGTTGTTAATATTTATAAATTATAATTTTTTTACACGACAATTATATTGTAATTTTTTAGTGTTGTAATAATTCTAAATAGGTAATGTCTAAATATATTTAATATTAAGTAGCATTTTTGCGTACTCGTTTAGTAAATCCATGTAATATCTTCAGCATCTTCTTTTGCTCTCGACCTTTAGACGTCAACGAGAATATCCAATCGATGTGCAGCCATTGCCTCATTACTCTAAATAATTAATAAATGTCAGGCATGTTATTTTAAAAAGACATTAATGCATGTAAATTTAGAAAACATTTTTTTAAGTTTTTTAAGTTTTTTATATACTTTTACAATTAGTATTTCTTTAGTAACTATATAAAAAGAAAGTAAATTTAAACACTAATAAAATTATGCTAGAAAAATATGCAAAATCTTATATAATATAAAAGTTATACCTGTTTTTAACTATTTATTCTTAAGTTTATTTCTATTTATTTTTAAATAGATAATTTAACAGATGTGTAATTTATAAATTTCTAATTAACGAAAGTGATGCTTTACATTAAGTATTGTTATTTACCTCTTTATATAATTAGACATTACAAATTTATAACAATATAATTTCGCTCGACAAAGCAACAGCTAACGATTTAGAAACGGCCAAATTCGAGCAGTAAACAGATGTTAAAGATATATTTAATCCTTTCTAAAAAAAGGCATGTTAAGTCGATAGTCGAATTTATTGTTGCCGCTTTTCCGCGATGCTGATTGGTTTTCTCGCTGAGCTTACTTCATTTGCAGCTGTCATCGTATATTTTGACAGTTGTGTGTATCAAGAAATTAATAGTGTAATAGTAATAGCATAATGTTAAAGCTAAATAGCGCGCGCGAAGCGCGCGTCTGTGGTGCTAGTTTCGATAAAAAGTATACAGTCAACGTTTCGAGCCTTACTTGGCCTTCTTCAGAACATTAAAAAATAAAAACCATAAAGAATAACGCATTACAAACTCGTCTTACTTTACAATCAACGAAAATTTGATCCAACGCTACGGTTTCCATTACTCAATCTCACCCAAGCAGATGACCAATTAGTCATAGTGAAGTCGGAAGTATATCGTCGAGTATTCGTCAAATCACAAGTCGAATCGGTCGCTACCCTCGTTGCATGACACTCGTGTGTCCATGAAACCAGTGTAATTGTCAGGTCTTTGTCGCCAGACCATCTTACAAGGGGAGGACCAGGTAGTGCCCTCACCGATTTAAATAAATTTTTAATATGTTGTAGGGTTAACCCCCCACTGATTAATGGTAAAGTGGCACGATGCAATACTCGAGCATTCGCAAGATATTTGCATCGAAATTTACTTATTTAGTCCATTCGCCAGGTCGATTGAGCATTTTTATCGAGGTTGATGGCTTAAGTTAATGTTTTTTTTTATGTTTTTTGGGTCGTAGAACAAGAATCTGTAAATAATTTTTTCGTAAGTCGATGCAATAAAAAGTTATTAACAATTTATTTGTTTAAATTGCCCTAGCGATCAAACTATACATCCTATAAAAAAATGAACTAGAGAAAATTTGTTCCTATTTTCACGATGAACAAAATGGCGTTTAAATTTTTCCAAAATCTTCATTATTGACGGAAATATGTCAATTTTTAGGTAATTACTGCCTACGCGTCGCGGAGTACCCTAGGCGTGCGCGCTCACGCTCAATTGTACCACACGAGTTTTACTCCTTTAATTTTAATTTAATTTATTTTTTTTGCTCCTTTTTTATCCTTTTTTGCTCCTAGGGTACTCCGCGACGCGTAGGCAGTAATTACCTAAAAATTGACATATTTCCGTCAATAATGAAGATTTTGGAAAAATTTAAACGCCATTTTGTTCATCGTGAAAAGAGGAACAAATTTTCTCTAGTTCATTTTTTTTATAGGATGTATAGTTTGATTGCTAGGGCAATTTAAACAAATAAATTGTTAATAACTTTGCATCGACTTACAAAAAAACTATTTACAGATTCTTGTTCTATGACCCAAAAAACATAAAAAAACATTAACTTAAGCCATCAACCACGATAAAAATGCTCAATCGACCTGGCGAATGGACTAAATAAGTAAATTTCGATGCAAATATCTTGCGAATGCTCGAGTATTGCATCGTGCCACTTTACTATTAATTAGTGGGGGGTTAACCCTACAACATATTAAAAATTTATTTAAATCGGTGAGGGCACTACCTGGTCCTCCCCTTGTTAGTGGCAACTACATCGAAAGTATAGAAATTCACGTAAGATAAAACTCTAAATTTAATTATTGAGTTTGTACTCATAAACGGACTCACATAAGCGGTCAATGCAACAAGGAAAGTGAAATCCTTCCATCGTCTCCGAAAAGCGTGTGCTCGACGCGAAAGATAACAGACGACTGAGACGATACACGCATCGCAAGGACACAGCAACCACTAGCCATTGTTATTAAAGGAACATTTATGATAACCGATACAAAATATCAAAATAGGCATCGTTCAGTAATTCCGTGTCCTTGTTTAAATATATACCATTTGGCTGCTCTTTAATATGTAACATTTCTGCAGTCAATCTCTTTTTGTAATTATGCTCAATTTCCAAGATGCGTGCATTATCCCAGTCAAACGAATAATTAAATTTGGTGGCTTGCTCTGAGACGACTGAATGTTTGGACTCATCCAATCTGATGTTATTTTTATGTTCTTTTAATCTAGTTTGTAATTGCCTCTTAGTCTGACCGACGTAAGAGGCATCACAATTCTTACAGCAGATTTTATAGACTACATCATTGTTGGAAAAATGGGCGTTTTTATCCTTCTGGACCTTAATAATGCTACTCAGTTTATTTAGAATACGGTATACGGTATCCCACCGAATTCTCTGATTTATTAACTGCTGAGGCGATGATTTCAGAAGTAGATTAATTTTCGTTGATTGTAAAGTAAGACGAGTTTATGTAATGCGTTATTCTTTATGGTTTTTATTTTTTAATGTTCTGAAGAAGGCCAAGTAAGGCTCGAAACGTTGACTGTATACTTTTTATCGAAATTAAATATCAAGAGACACGGTAGTGTCTCGTGCCAAGTACACGCGGAGCGAGACCGACCGTGACTCTTTTACGCGACGCGACGGGTTGCGAGTACCCAAGATGTTGAGATCTCGATAACGAGTGAACGGATCAAGTTCTAAGTAGGCTTGATCGATAGCTTGGGGTCGACTTTGGGGGGGTATCTCCTATAATATTTTCCGCTACGTGCCCTACGAGCGGAGATATTGTGACGCAAAGTCCAAATGTGAAAATTTTTTATTAAGATACGTCTACGTCAACGCTCTCAATTCAATATATTATAACATACATGTAACAAACAGATAACAGAGAAATGTCGCTTTCACTTTTTCGACACTGGCGGCGCAGGTATCGCCAGTTTCGATATCGCGCGCGTATTTCGATCGATCTAGTAGGTAAATTAAATTAGGTCGATAGACTTATCGGTCAGGAGAAATATTTCTATTTAGGTAAATTAGGTATATATATATAATACATATTGAGTCAATTGCTTCATGTTTATCTGGAGAGATTTCGTATCCTTACATCGTATTACCACCGCTGCCGGAAAAGAAGGAACCCTACGCTTGGCAGAAAGTGCCGCTAGGGAATTTTTAAGTCGATTCTTATGAATCAAGCTTGAATTCGATGTCTAGGTATCCTAGGTTGCCGATGACGAGGTCCAGATAGTGCGCTTCATAGTTTTCGGTGTCCAGGTGTAATAATACGTTGAATTCGATGTCTACGTGTCCCAGGTTGCCGATGACGAGGTCCACATAGTGCGCTCCGTAGTATTCGGTGTTTACGTGTATTAATACTTTGAATTTGATGTCCACGTGTCCCAGGTTGCCGATTGCGGGATCCAGATAGTGCGTTTCATAGTTTTCGGTGTCCAGGTGTAATCGTACGTTGAATTCGATGTCTAGGTGTTCCAGGTTGCCGATGACGAGGTCCACATAGTGCGCTCCGTAGTTTTCGGTGTCTACGTGTATTAATACCTTGAATTCGATGTCCACGTGTCCCAGGTTGCCGATGACGGGATCCAGATAGTGCGCTTCATAGTTTTCGGTGTCCAGGTGTAATCGTACGTTGAATTCGATGTCTAGGTGTCCCAGGTTGCCGATGACAAGGTCCACATAGTGCGCTTCGTAGTTTTCGGTGTCCAGGTGTAATAATACGTTGAATGCGATGTCTAGGTGTCCCAGGTTGCCGATGACGATGTCTAGATAGTGAGCTCCGTAGTTTTCGGTGTCTACGTGTATTAATACCTTGAATTCGATGTCTAGGTGTCCCAGGTTGCCGATGACGAGGTCCACATAGTACGCTCCGTAGTTTTCGGTGTCTACGTGTATTAATACCTTGAAATTGATGTCTAGGTGTCCCAGGTTGCTGATGACGAGGTCCAGATAGCGCGCTCCGTAATTTTCGGTGTCTAGGTGTAATAATACCTCGAATTCGATGTCTACGTGTCCCAGGTTGCCGATGATGAGGTTCACATAGTGCGCTTTGTAGTTTTTGGTGTCTAGGTGTATTAATAACTTTAAATCTAAATGTAGGACACGTAGATATCGAATTCAAGGTATTAATACACGTAGACACCGAAAACTACGGAGCGCACTATGTGGACCTCGTCATCGGCAACGTGGGACACCTAGACATCGAATTCAACGTATTATTACACCTGGACACCGAAAACTATGGAGCGCACTATCTGGAACCCGTCATCGGCAACCTGGAACACGTGGACATCGAATTCAAGGTATTAATACACCTGGACACCGAAAACTATGGAGCGCACTATGTGGACTTCGTTATCGGCAACCTGGGACACCTAGACATCAAATTCAAGCTTGATTCATAAGAATCGACTTAAAAATTCCCTAGCGGCAGAATTAAAATTATGTCATGACATAATAAAAATCCGCTGAATTAAAATTATGTCTAGACATAATAAAAATTGGACGAATAATAGTAACCTTTCGAAAGTAGAGGTTTTAAGCTTGAAATTTAAATTTTATTCATTTTTAACAAAGTTACCGCTGCTCGAGTTTTGCCTATTTTTAAAGATAAATTTAGTGTTCCTTCAATTTTTGTGAGAAATGTATAATTTACTTTTACTTAAATATTATTAATTTTTATGTATTTGTTGTTATTGCTAATTTTGTGAATAATTAAAAAATAAAAAATAAAAATGTTTTGCAGATCCTTGCTTAACACTACAAAATAGGTGATATCAGTACAAAATTACCTTTTTTAAAAAAGGTAAAAAAAAGTGCCAAGTACACGCAATGTATTTTGTAAATTCAATCGAAAAATTATCTCACAAAATTGTCTCACAAAAATTGTCTCACAAAATTATTAAATTACAAAATTGTTATTTTATTCAATCCAAGTGATATCTACCTCGAAAAAACCTAAATAACAAGTGGTATCTATTTAAAAAAAAAATACGTGAAATTATTTAATACTGCGCCAATTACAAAGAGAGAATATATATATATATATATATATATATATACCTTAACAAAATTATTTTTATATCACGAAATTGCGTTACCAAACTCAATCTAAGTGATATATACCTTAACAAAATTATATCACAAAATTGTTTTACCTAACTCAACCTAAGTGATATGTTATTTCAAAAAAATATATGAAATCTTTAAATTACGCCAACTACAAAGAGAATATATATATTGCTTTGAAAAATAATTGTAGTGCAACTACTCTTAAAAAATAAAACAAAATTGTGTTACCTAACTCAACCCAAGTGGTATGTATCTTTGTATTCCTGAGGATCTTTCTATCAACCCAAGTGGTAGTAGTTTTAATTCTCCTTGATAAAATTATAATATTACAAAGAATCATTTAATCATTTTAATCACAAAGAATTAAAGAGGTAACATTATAAAATAAAAATATTTAATTAAAATAAAATAAATAAATTTTTCTTGTAAAAAACTTGGCGCTGCTTTTTTAAGATTAATCTAGACAAACTTGCATAGGTGCATAAGCATATGCATAAAGAGATGGATTGGTCTATTTCCTTTTGCACATATATATGAACCAATCAATTTCTTACGCTTATGTTTATGCGCGATGCAAATTTGTCTGGATAGACTTTAAAAAAGCAGCGCCAAGTTTTTTACAAGAAAAATTTATTTATTTTATTTTAATTAAATATTTTTATTTTATAATGTTACCTCTTTAATTCTTTGTGATTAAAATGATTAAATGATTCTTTGTAATATTATAATTTTATCAAGGAGAATTAAAACTACTACCACTTGGGTTGATAGAAAGATCCTCAGGAATACAAAGATACATACCACTTGGGTTGAGTTAGGTAACACAATTTTGTTTTATTTTTTAAGAGTAGTTGCACTACAATTATTTTTCAAAGCAATATATATATTCTCTTTGTAGTTGGCGTAATTTAAAGATTTCATATATTTTTTTGAAATAACATATCACTTAGGTTGAGTTAGGTAAAACAATTTTGTGATATAATTTTGTTAAGGTATATATCACTTAGATTGAGTTTGGTAACGCAATTTCGTGATATAAAAATAATTTTGTTAAGGTATATATATATATATATATATATATATATATATATATATATATATTCTCTCTTTGTAATTGGCGCAGTATTAAATAATTTCACGTATTTTTTTTTTAAATAGATACCACTTGTTATTTAGGTTTTTTCGAGGTAGATATCACTTGGATTGAATAAAATAACAATTTTGTAATTTAATAATTTTGTGAGACAATTTTTGTGAGACAATTTTGTGAGATAATTTTTCGATTGAATTTACAAAATACATTGCGTGTACTTGGCACTTTTTTTTACCTTTTTTAAAAAAGGTAATTTTGTACTGTATCTTTAACATCTGTTTACTGCTCGAATTTGGCCGTTTCTAAATCGTTAGCTGTTACAAATTTATATTTTAATTAAGATAGAATATGGATATACAGTTATTTATTACATCTAATAAAACATGAATTATTATACCTGTAAATAAGAAGTTCGCCCATCCGATGAACCGCTTCTCGATACTGCTGCTGGAAATCACCAAGGCCTCGTAGAGAAGTGCCCATGGCAGTTTCTGCAAACGCATTTATAAAAATATCGTGATAATGTATTATCATATATATTTCAAAAGTATCTGTGGCTGTAAAAATTATATACGAATCAGTATTTATATGTTGTAATTTTGATACTTACAGTTTTAAAATTTTGATTTTAGTATAATTTTATTTATCAATAAGAATTTATAAAATAAAATTTACAGTTAAAATGTACAGTTATGAACACATCATACCACATATTGCATTCAGCGTATGTTCGCTAAAAAATGGTACTAAATCTTTCACAACTGTGTCTCCTGCATTTTTCAAAGATTTTGTCATGTTTTCACCTTCCTCGATCAAAATCTGAATAAACTGCTGTAATATATTAAAATGAAATGTGGGGGTTAATATCTTTCGTCGTGAATGCCACTTGGCACCTGAAACATAAATAACATATTGCATAATTGTGTGATAACAATGTGCAGTGAGACATATATTTTTTTATTTAATTTAAAATTTATCGATTTTTAATAACCATTGAATATTACAAATATATTCTTTTTGTGATATGCGTTTAAATTTTTACGACAACACATCGTGTAATAAAACGTATAAGAAAGAAATTCTTCGTAAAAATGCGCTTATTATCTTTTTTTTATAATATTTATATTTAATGTGATTATATTATTTAATAATTTATTTTTTTATATTTAATAATACAATTATTTTTTTCATGATTGATATGAGATGTTGTAAACATATATGTAAACCTAATTACTGTGTGATATAATATATGCTGTTTAAATTTAATTATACAGATTAATTTTGTTAATAAGAAGCCAAAGCAAAATTTAGTAAAACATGTACCATTATTTATATTAATATCGTGATGTTACCTCCACTAGTGAGAAGACCTGTACCGAACCAAGGTTGTAAATTATCATAAATAAGAGTCTTTTCGATATGTTTTGTGCTGCTTAATATTGTCTGAAATTACAGAAGATATTAAGTTAAACGTTATTTAATTTAGACACCATTTATGTAATCAATTAGTTGATTTCAAAAGTATTTTAAATATTAAGAGATAATCATCTTTAATTTTAAATATACAATTATTTCAGACTTTTGACAAATAAACATTTTTTTTAATAAAAAAACATAAAAAAGTAAACATCTTATCATCAATATATCAATAATAAAAAAAAGCAGAATAAAATTTTATTCATATTTCACCTCTAAATCATTTGGATGACGAATGGATATTACGGGAAAAAAGAATCCCCAAGCTTTTGCAATAGGATAAAACTCGTTAGTTAGAGTAATCACAATCTTCCATTGTTCTTCTAAAACATGTATGTATATGTTTATTATGTATACATAATTATAATAAATTTATAAATTTACGGACATATTATAAATATAGATCAAAATATGTATAATTGACTGTTTGTTATATTTAATGTTTGTATCTAGATATTTTATTCCTTTTCAAATAACTCTAATAATCAAAATACATAAATGCTACTGCTTAAAAATATAAGCTTAAATCACTTATAAGTTTAAATGATTCTTAAAAGCAATTAACATGCAATAAAATATTGATAATTATATATCTCAGAGAAATATGTTTGCAAATATTATATTTGAAAATTTGTATGTACTGGCGAATATTTATTTACCGGAATATATTGTATATAAAATCAAGAGACACGGCAGTGTCTCGCGCCAAGTATACGCGGAGCGAGACCGACCGTGACTCTTTTACGCGACGCGACGGGTTGCGAGTATACGAGATGTTGAGATCTCGATAACGAGTAAACGGATCAAGTTCTAAGTAGGCTTGATCGATAGCTTGGGGTCGAATTAGGGGGGGGTTTCTGTTATAATATTCCGCTACGTGCCCTACGAGCGGAGATATTGCGACGCAAAGTCCAAATGTTGAAAATTTTATTTTAAGATACTTTCTTCTACGTCGACCGCTCTCATCTCAATATAACATATATATATAACAGAAAAATGTCACTTTCACTTTTTCGACACTGGCGGCTAACGGCGTTAGTATCGCAGCGCAGTGCAGTGCAGTGCAGACAGTGCGTTTAGCGCGCTGTCAGTCAGTTCATCAATTATATCGCAGCGCAGTGCAGTACAGTGCAGACAGTGCGTTTAGCGCGCTGTCAGTCAGTTCATCAGTTAACCTATCTCGTCGAGAGACACGGTAGTACGCGCGGAGCGAGACCGACCGTGACTCTTTACGCGACGCGACGATTAATTCAAGGTAATTGTTTTATTATGTAATTATCTCCTATTCTATATATTACTGTTACTTATTTTACTGTTTACTACGTTTACGCGAGTGTTTACATACAGGTTAACCTATACTATATTATTATATATTGACGGCAGGGAACTGATACTGAGATCAATCAATCAAGGAGTTGACGGCAGGGAGCAGGGAGCTGATACTGAGATCAAGGAGCCTGTTCACACGAGGCGCGATTGCGGCCGCACGTTAACGTTTGCACGAGCCGCACGCTGTCGCGAGGTAAGGTGCGACAACGCGCGCATACGCGCGTACGCGAAACGGTAGTAACACCGTAATCGTGCCGGCGATATACTGAATTTGAATTGCTTCGTGCTTATCTGGAGATTTCGTATCCCTACATCGTGTTACCACCGCTGCCGGAAAAGAAGGTTCTCTACGCTTGGCAGAAAGTGACGACTGACACGTTCGATCCCGACTTCGTTGATCGCAGAAGAGCTGGACTCGAGGTACGTTTCCGATTTGCAATTATAACATTATCGTGCGATGAATGTTGTACTAACCTCAAAGTCGGAGCATCCTTGCTCACCGCTACGGGATCGACGTAAAGTTTTAGCGGATTTTAATCTTCCGAATTAGCGTCGGAACAATATTAGTCTTCCATTATCTATTGCCTCACAACTTTTCGATTTTAATATTCTGTAGCTGTATAGTTATTTGTACACAATCGTGATATTAATATACATCAGATTGTTCATGTTTTTGTGCTGTTACAGTTCTATGATTTAGAGGAACTGTTTCGTAACGGTGGCCCCGTGCCAGATACAAATTACATATTCCTGGGAGATTTTGTCGATCGGGGCTAGCTTAGAAACGTTTACTCGTCTGCTCACACTTAAAGCTAAATGGTCCGACAGGATCCGACAGGATAACGTTACTACGCGGTAATCACGAAACTAGACAAATCACGCACGTTTATTTGGATTTTACGGTAAGTGCGCAACGATACTTTCTTTTCTGGGCTTTTTTTATTTGTGTATAATAAAGCTTTGATTTCATTGGTTTCTTCATTTTCTGTTCTAGATGAATGCCAAAACAAGTACGGCAATGCTAATGCGTGGAAGTACTGTTGTAGGGTATAACTCCACTTTTGATTACGCTCGAATAAAATTCTGTTTTAGTTAATTGATGAACAGGTTCTTTGTGTACACGGTGGATTGTCTCCAGCTATTAGAACACTAGATCAAATTAGAACGATTGAAAGAAATCAAGAGATTCCACACAAAGGTATTAATTGTATAAAGTGATATGTCATTGCAAAAGTTACATAATAATTAAAAGTTACATGACTGGATATTTACTGTTATTGTACAATAATAATAAAATATCGTTGCTTAATTGCCATATTACAGGTGCTTTCTGTGATTTGGTCTGGTCCGATCCAGAAGATGTAGAAACATGGACAGTAAGTCCGCGTGGTGCAGGCTGGCTGTTTGGCAGCAAAGTGACTTACATGTTCATGGAAGTGAATGATCTTAAACTCATCTGTAGGGCGCACCAATTAGTTCAGGTAGGTATGTCTTTGCTCAAATATTTCTGTCGCAGATTTTTTTAAATATCTCAGAAGTATGTATTGATGACGCATATTTTTATCATGCAGGTTATAGGTACATGTTTAATGACAAACTCGTCACAGTGTGGTCGGTCCCAAATTATTGTTATTGATGTGGTAACATAGCTAGTATCATGCAGTTCACGACAGTGGATCAGAGATCACCAGTGCTGTTCCAGGCAGTGCCTGATTCCGAGAGAGTAATCCCACCTCTAATGCCCACTCCGTACTTTTTGTGATCTATCTTAAGTGGCTCATCTGTACGAATGCGGAAGAGAAATGTCTGTGTCTAGACTCTACGGAATCACATGATTTGATTGGCCGGATCCAGGCTGGTACCATGACGGACCCACACATTCATGAGAATATATCATTGATTATATACATATTACTTTAGAAAATTTTGATTCCCTTAAAAGAAATTATTTGATGCGTTCTACGATCAAAGTACGATACTTAGAGAGGACTGAATTGTCGTGTGATTGATCTTATTCAGGGAATGTTCTTTACATTTTTTAAGAACTTTATCAGGTTTTACATGTTGTAAAGTTAATTACATGTTGTAAAGCTAACTTTTATATATCTACATAGTATCTGCCATTGCATCAGCCTGATTTTTGTAGCTCGAGAAAAAAAAAGAAAACGATATTTTGCATCAGAGCAAATGTGAACATCCTGTGGTATAGACGCTTTTGCTGTCTACTATGTACATTCTGTAGAGCATTCATATCTCAGAGCAGCATTCTGGACTTTAATGTTCAAAAGACTAAGAGCTTTTAAATAATTTATGAGCGCGAATAACGCAAATAGTCCAGTGCTGTGTGTGAATATAAAAAGAAAAGAAAAGAAAAGAAATATCACGTTTAAACATTCCGGCAAAAAGTACACTCTCTGAGTACAGTAAATGCTTCTCTGACATTACAATCGTTGTGCGTAGAATTCAGATTTATTAAAGCGTGAGCATATATAGTACTGTTAAGGTCTTCCTGAACATATAAATGATCTGTTGCTGGTTTAGGTACTGTGTGTGCTGCGTACCGTTCTTTTTTCTTCTAAATGCGCAATCGGTGTTCTTAGCAAGAATCGTAAATTCGGCTCTTTTTCGCCGAAGTACAAATAGCGTGTAGCAGTAGCCAAAGTTTTCCTGCTTAGGTAAGGAAATCCGATAGCGGGATCGTTATAGCATCTGTAGAGAGTTGTCTTATTATTTTTATGCACATGGCATTTTTTTACGCTTAATTTTAAGAAATTCCGAGCTCAAATATTGTCTTTAAACTACCTTGACACACATTAATGTTCTTTTCAAGAAAGATATCCACCGTTCGTTCGTCACACACACTTCTCTCTTCTATATATATATATATATATACATATATGCCAAATCGCTGACGTATTGAATAATCGTAATTAGCTAATTGTCATAAGTTCATTAATGTAGGGAGCAACTTGAAAAGAAAAAAAACCGAGACCCTTAGCAATGTGCCTCTAAATTAATAAGCGTTTGTGTAATATAATGATACGATATTGATATGACATAATTAATGGAAATGCACCGGCCATTGCGTATCATAAGCCTGAATTCTGACCATCGATTTTTGCTAGCTCACGATAATTCCTAAGCGATCACAGACCCGACAAATATGGCATTGACATTGTGGCACAGGCTGTCAAGTTGAGACTACTCTATTTTGAATTTTGTGATATAGACCGAAGGAGGCGTGTGCAATGGTCATGTCGATATTTATAACGACTCTCCTTGTCGCACCATTCGAAGAGGTGTTTTGCGAAGACCCGTTATTCCAAGAAATGTAATAAACTTTTGAACAGTGCCTTCAGAACTATAACACGACGGTCTACTAGAAGTATAAATGCTTTCTTATTCTATTTCATAAGCCTTCCGCTATTGTTTTGGAACGAGCCTTTGCTTTTTCGCGAAACTTTTCTACGATATTTACGTTTTACGATTTTACTACCTTTTAGGTCTACTCTTACAATTTTACATCACGCGCGCGCGGTATATTCTCTATTTGTACTACATATTATAACGTACAATTACAATTGCGCGATACTTTACGCGAGTAATGTATTACATAAGGTAGAGAGGAGCGCATCTAGAACGAATTGGGACACGGAGCTTGCGTTACAAACTCGACTCGCTACATTTGCAGCCTCCGAGTCGTGAAACGGTTTTGCAACGACGGGAACGCCCTACGTGCGGTACGGACCCTGGTGGAAATCTTCTCATGGGTAGGCAAAAAGGGTAGGCAAAATTATAATTCTTTATATTTTAATTAGTAACTTCACTATCAATTTATTTTGTAATTACGCATTATAAAGATATTAATTACAAAACAGACACATTAAAATAAACTACAGCGATAAACAATATTACACATTGATCTTTCATTACCCTGGTGGAAATCTTCTCATAAGTAGGCAAAAAAGGGAAGATACTCATGGGGAGAATTGGGACTTTTTTGCCTACCCATGAGAAGATTTCCACCAGGGGATATCATTAGAAATCCTTAAAAAAAAAGAAAAGAAGTATTAGCCTCTGTATCTATTGGGGTGTTCGCGGCGTTTCGTTTACCGGAATGCCTCTGTCTGTGATCGCTTTAATCTTATCGAAGTGTCCAAGCGCTTGCGGCGACTCGATATTAATAATCGGTAAGCTCGCGAGAGAGAGAACAAATAAAGACAATTTGCAAGATAAAAATAAAATAACGAAGACTAATTTAGCTTAATGTGCTCCGTGCGGGAGCTTGAACACTGCGCATAATCCTTAAAGATCTCACAGGTAGACACCATTTTAAAACGATCATCATGTACCTTGAAAGTATAGACTTTGTTATGTTAATGTAATGAAGAACGTCTGTAATAAAAATGCGCAAAAAATCGCACTTGATCGCATTGTCAATAATAGAGAAGAACACGATCGCATAGTGCAGACCAAACGCTTTGGACCAAACGCTATGGTACATGAGCATATTTACAGTTCGAAGACCAAGAGGCAGAGCCGCGGGGATACGACGACAAGAAGAAAGATGTCGTCAGCTAACTACCATTGGGGTAGACGAGGCAGAAGACCGAGACAGTAACATAATTATTTTTAAGCCGTATTTTTAAGCAGTAATATAACCCGTCAGTATTATATATTCGTACCTCTGACCATACACATATGAACACACACATACAAAGTGAATATGTGAATATGCTACGTTTCTTATACATACATGAAAACATAATTGCTAAATAAACATTTAATAAAACTATTATATTGTTATTTACTTCATACTTACCAAATCAAGTTTTATTTAATATGTATAATCTATTGTAACTGTAAATAAATTTATTATTTACTGTATAATTAAATGCTGGTACATTCAAGAAATTTGTAATTCTGACCTGGATTTATATCCTGTCTAAACTACACATGTATGTTTAAATTGATGTTTTACCTAGTTATTGCACCAATAATGTTTAAATAAATCGTAGCTTTAGTTTTTAACGCAGGAAAAGAAAATTTAACGTTTAAGCGCTAACCAATGTTGATGCATTTTTCTGAAGAAATACTTACATATTGATTTTGTTGCATATTCGAAATCTAAAATCCGAGCATGCTAGAAGCACTTTCATTATCTTCAATGTGTCAGGTATTTTAAAAGAACACTAAATTTATCTTTAAAAATAGGCAAAATTCAAGCAGCTGTAACTTTGTTAAAAACGAATAAAATTTAAATTTAAAAAAAGGATTTTAAAGCTTGAAATCTCTACTTTTGAAAGTTTTTATCGTGGATTGAATAAGAAATGAGCATTTTGACTTTGATTGCTCATAACTTCCTTAAAAATCATCGTATTGCAATTCAAAAAACAGATTCTTAAAGCTGAAACTTTGCTTTATTGAACGGTATAATTGCCAAATTTTTTAAAATAACAAATAGACATGATACAAATGGATGAAAATAATGTAAATTATTTTTAAATGCAGAGTACTTAAAAGTACAAAAAAACATAAAGAATAAATTTGTTTTATTTGTATCATGTCTACATGTTATTTAAAAAAATCTATTTTCTTAGAAATAATAGTCTGCAACACCTTTAGCTTTACAATCTGTACATACTGTTTGTAAGATATATTCTTTATAAGACTAGTTAGAAGAGGATGCGTAACACTACAAAATGCATGATATCAGTACAAAATTACCTTTTTCAAAAAAGGTAAAAAAAGGGCGCCAAGTACACGCGTGGTTGTTACCTCGGAAAAAAACCAAGTGGTAGTATCATTAATTTTATCTCACAAAATTGTCTCACAAAAATTGTCTCACAAAATTGTCTGACAAAAATTGTCTCACAAAATTATTAAATTACAAAATTGTTACTTTATTCAATCCAAGTGATATCTATCTTAACAAAATTATTAAAAACAGAAGTCGTTTTTGTTCGACCCAACTGGCCTAATAATTATTGTAATATATTTAAACTCACAACGTTTCGAAAAATTATCTCACAAAATTGTCTCACAAAAATTGTCTCACAAAATTATTAAATTACAAAATTGTTACTTTATTCAATCCAAGTGATATCTATCTCGAAAAAACCTAAATAACAAGTAGTATCTATTTAAAAAAAAATATGTGAAATCTTTTAATACTGCGCCAATTACAAAGAGAGAATATATATATATATATACCTTATGACAAAATTATTATTATATCACGAAATTGCGTTACCAAACTCAATCCAAGTGATATATATATTTCAAAAAAATATATAAAATCTTTAAATTACGCCAACTACAAAGAGAATGTATATATTGCTTTGAAAAATAATTGTAGTGCAACTACTCTTAAAAAATAAAACAAAATTGTGTTACCTAACTCAACCCAAGTGGTATGTATCTTTGTATTCCTGAGGATCTTTCTATCAACCCAAGTGGTAGTAGTTTTAATTCTCCTTGATAAAATTATAATATTACAAAGAATCATTTAATCATTTTAATCACAAAGAATTAAAGAGGTAACATTATAAAATAAAAATATTTAATTAAAATAAAATAAAAAAATTTTTCTTGTAAAAAACTTGGCGCTGCTTTTTTAAAGTCTATCCAGACAAATTTGCATCGCGCATAAACATAAGCGTAAGAAATTGATTGGTTCAGATATATGTGCAAAAGGAAATAGACCAATCTATCTCTTTATGCATATGCTTATGCACCTATGCAAGTTTGTCTGGTTTAACCTTAAAAAAGCAGCGCCAAGTTTTTTACAAGAAAAATTTTTTATTTTATTTTAATTAAATATTTTTATTTTATAATGTTACCTCTTTAATTCTTTGTGATTAAAATGATTAAATGATTCTTTGTAATATTATAATTTTATCAAGGAGAATTAAAACTACTACCACTTGGGTTGATAGAAAGATCCTCAGGAATACAAAGATACATACCACTTGGGTTGAGTTAGGTAACACAATTTTGTTTTATTTTTTAAGAGTAGTTGCACTACAATTATTTTTCAAAGCAATATATACATTCTCTTTGTAGTTGGCGTAATTTAAAGATTTTATATATTTTTTTGAAATATATATATCACTTGGATTGAGTTTGGTAACGCAATTTCGTGATATAATAATAATTTTGTCATAAGGTATATATATATATATATATATATATATATATATATATATATTCTCTCTTTGTAATTGGCGCAGTATTAAAAGATTTCACATATTTTTTTTTAAATAGATACTACTTGTTATTTAGGTTTTTTCGAGATAGATATCACTTGGAATGAATAAAGTAACAATTTTGTAATTTAATAATTTTGTGAGACAATTTTTGTGAGACAATTTTGTGAGATAATTTTTCGAAACGTTGTGAGTTTAAATATATTACAATAATTATTAGGCCAGTTGGGTCGAACAAAAACGACTTCTGTTTTTAATAATTTTGTTAAGATAGATATCACTTGGATTGAATAAAGTAACAATTTTGTAATTTAATAATTTTGTGAGACAATTTTTGTCAGACAATTTTGTGAGACAATTTTTGTGAGACAATTTTGTGAGATATTATAACTTACCTCGTGAACCAAGATATTGAAATGCATTTCCAACAATCGGATAACCTGATGGTCCTGGTATAAGATTGATAAGTCGCCCCTTTTTTCCATGATAATGCACATAATAATTAAATATCAGAAGAATAAGGATAAGTAATAGCAATATAATAGTGATCATTATTGGCCGACGAAATAATTAGCCAGTTTGAGCAAATTGCGATTCCTTCTGATGTCTTCTTCTAATATCTAAAAACTCAATTGATTAGACATCAACACATAAAAAGGAGGGCATGGAGCTACAACAGCGTGTTCTCGTGCCGTGACTTTTAATTAAAATAGTATTTTAACAAATGTTTTGGTCTATTATCAGACCATCTTTAATGTGATAAGTTAAGATAACACAAAGACTGGTAAATAAAAAGATTAAGATTTTAAATCACAATAAACGCATTAATCGCATTAGTTCTTATCGCTGTATAAAATTCGAATCAAACGCATATCTTATTTCTTCAATGTATAAAAGTCGAGGAGTAAACTGAAATGAATTACGGATTTACAAATAATAACATGTCACCGGAATAAACGTGTAAGGAACATGTTTTCTGAATATGTGCATAAGTGATGAGATGATTATGATGTTTTATGTAGAATTTCATGTTGTAAAATTTTCACTAATGTTGTCAGTTCATTGTGACATGTTGTCATTTGTGAATCCGTTATTTATTTCAATTTGTTTCTCGACTTTTATATATTTAAAAAAATAGAATATATGTTTGATGAGAATATTATATTGCGATAAGAACTAATGCGATTAATGCAATGTATTGCGGTTTCGATTTCTATCTTTTTGTTTACTAGTCGAGTTATCGACTTTATGTATTATCTTAACTGATTACGAATATACCCTGTTGTCGCACTACGCTTTTTTTTATGAGTTGATATCTTTTTTTAGTTCTTAAATTACACAAATCACTAAATATATATATTATTTGCAGTCTTTATATCTTAAATACGTTTGGTTAGTAAATAGTACGTTAAAATACTTTATTGATACTTTATCACTAACTTTTAAATGTATATAATGTATTATTTATTTTATTTAAAAATGCGCATGTAGATAACAAACATGTAAAAGTAAAAATTTATTTAATTTCTAAATATTTTAGAGATATTACATTATTACAAATGTTTTCGTTATTATGAAGTGTCACAATAAACCGAAGTTCTTATATGAAATGCTTGCGAGTGACTGATCAGTTCTGGTACTGCACAGAAAAAAAAGTGTCAAATCAACACTGATATACTTGTATATACGCAAGAATATATAATCTTGAAATGAGATTATACTGCATTAAACAAAGAAAATTTGCTTGAATAAAGTTATTTATATATTATTATTAAACGAAGTTTTATATAGTTCAGTCAAGAAAAGAAAAGTTGAAATTCTTATAAAAAGCTTATAGTAATCTTGCGTATATACGAAACAATCTACATCTTCTTATTAGAATTTCAACTTTTTATTTCAATATTTTTTTTTTTTGGTTGAACTATATAATGACTTCATTCAAACAAATTTCTATTCCTTTAACGCAATACAATCTCATTTCAAAATTTTCATATTGTTGGAACTTGAAACTAAATATATTTTCAAATTAAGAATATTTTTTTTTTCTGTGTGATCTATTAACTATTCGTTCGCTTTTATGATGTTCTGTTTGATTATTTAAATAGCGCGAACAGTCTTAGATAATAACGATATCTAAAATTTATTATTAATAAGCTTTCTATAAGATTTTTTAAAAAATTGCTTATATAAGCAATATAAATAGTATTACCAATACGAGGATTATCGAAATGGTCATAACCATTGATTTAATATCAATTATGCAAATCATATGCAACCAGTGTTATGCGTCCGTGATTTGATTCCGGCCCGGCCTACGCCTATACCTCGTTTAAGAGGTGGATTCCCTATTCAATGGGAAGTTAAAGATTAAAGATACATATGGATTAATAATCCGTTTATATAAAGCTGGGTATACAATTAGAAAACGAACAGCAAACGCGAACATTCGGACATTATTTGCATTTGTGTTCCTTGGTTGTCTGTTCTTTTTTTCGGTTGCGCCAAACACCAGAATTCGACTAGAATCGGGGTTTGCTGCATTTAGCAATGTGAGATTTTTTATTATATTTGTTGAATAATGACAACAAACGTTTGCGTTCACTGTTTGTTCGGTGTTCGTTCGTTAAGTGTATACCCAGCTTAAGAGTTTGAAAAGTTATATTGTTGGCATATTGCAAGTGATAGACGATAAGAGTTTAGTAAGATAGCCTCAGTGTCAGTTGTTATACTTTTAATTAAAAAAAAAAAATGCATCGAGATAATGAGCGAGTGAAAGAGTGAGCGAGCGAGCGGGAGAATAAAAGGGCGAGCGAGATAGCGCTCATCGGCGTATTGCTTTTCCCGCGCGTCCGGCGGTCAACGACGTTATTGCATTTCGCGGCAATATGATAGTTCGTTTTAGTGGGATGTACATACAAGTGTTTTGTAAATCTTGTAAATGTGAACGATTATCTTTTTGTGTTTTGCGATTCGTGAATTGAGTGTACACATTGTAACAAAAAATATAAGAGCGAAAATGAGATTAATATAGTAAAAGTTAATATATAAAGTAGATTATACTCGGTAAACATCAATTAATAGTGACATTAAAAAAAGAATATAATTTGTTGGTATATAGAAAATTATCGTTGCAGTTAGTAACTTGTAAATATAAGATAACATGATGAATAAATAACCTTATGCGACAAAAAACAATAACTTATGTGTAATAAAATACAAATTTGATTTACAGTATCACTTTGTTAATCATGAAAATTTGAAAATGTAAACGTCTAAAGTTGTTTATACATTGCTGGACATTATTTTATGTAAAATCTGCATTTATATTTGATAATACACTCCGTCAAAGTCTTAATTACTCCATAGATATTTTGTATATTCCCGATTTAATATAATATTTACGTACACACATAATACATATTTTATAGTGTGTATATTCAATCATCATCACCAGCCTTTGCCTCGTCCACTGCTGGACAAGGCTTCGTTCACTGCTGGACAGTGGCCTCTCTTTTAACAATTGCATTGTTTTTAGAGGTTTTTAGCCATTTTCCTATCACGTTGGCCAATGCGGGTTGATAGGGGTAAGATTGAGGTGGTATCTCATAGCGATCATCGGCCATAAGTGGACCCACTGCTTAACGTCTCTTCCGAAAGACGAAGCCCAGTTATCCATCTAGGGTTACCTCTCTGTCCGCTAGATGAAGGGAGCGGCGTTTTTACTGGAACAATTTCTTAACGGGATTTGAACCTGGTTCCCCGGATTACGAATCTGGCGCTCTACCCACTAGACCGGCCGCTCCGTATTTATATTATGTATATTCAATACATAAAACATAATACACAAATAGTCCTTCCTATAAAGATTCTTTTTTAATATGTTATTCTTTTACGCTCTACAAGTTAGAATATATTTTGTATAATTGCGAGCATTTTAAGGATTAAAATAAATGTAATATGTTATTGATTATGTATAACATGTAGAATATTTTTTATTTTTGCTATATCCTTTCTAACGGAAGGATCCCGTTTGTCTGTAAAAAGATTATTATCAACATAAGCATTATTTGCGCATAGGCATATATTGTACATGCAGTCATATTGCACAGATACAAGTTACATTGACCATATTATACACAAATACACTGCAAACACACGACTATATATGTATTGCACATATAAAATAGTAAAATTATAGAAACATTTTGTATATATGTATATTATTATTGACTATATAGTAAAATAATTGTTTATTTAATATATATTTTATATATTTGTTACATTTCATTTATATTTCAATGTTGTGACCGATAACGACACGTGTGCAAAGTGTTACTATTATGATGCAATTGACAATCGTTTTGTAAGCAAATAAAACCTTTCTTTGCGATGACCATTCTACGATGTTCATTAACTCGGTATTTGCTTCAAAGGCGTAAATTCATTTTACCGATAGGGATGAATTTTACACGAAGTTGATCAACGCGAATTACCAAATCAAGCTTTGGCCGAAGGTTCTTTAAATAATCAATGGGCTTCAAGTAAAAATTGTGTACCAGAGGAGCTATCATTGCCTTCATTTCCAGAATAGCAAATCGTTGACCTATAATTTGGTACATATCGTAATCTGTTAATATAACATGGTATTACACATCAGGATATAAAAAATACAGCTTACCGATGCAGTTACGTGGTCCTGCACTGAATGGTAAATACGAATAAGGATGACGATGTCGGATCTTCTCAGGCAAGAATCTATCAGGCTCAAATACTTCTGGATTTGACCAAAAATTGGGATCTCTGTGGACTCCGTAAATGTTAAGATGCAAGGATGTTCCAGCAGGTACCAAATATGACTCTAAAAAGCATATCGTACAACAATTAAGACTTAAAAAAAAAATTTAAGCTGTATTAAAATTTTAAAATTAAATCACATATAATACAACGTAGGAATAGTTAATAGTTGCCTATAATTTGCAAGATAAAAAATATAATGTAATTATTATTCAAATTTTACTGAGCATTACTTGCTTAACATTATTTTCTGAAAATATTATACGTTGTATTAGATGAAGCTTTGTATATAAAATTTTGAAATATTATAGAAATAAAATCAATAGAAATATACAAATTTTTAAATCTTTGAAATATACGGGAATGTTGCCTTTTATGCGTATTTAATGAAATGTTGCGTAATTATTTAAAAATTTATACAAGAAAAAAATTGATTAGATGCATACGTAATTTTACGTCTTCCCCAGCAATTCGTGATATTGCAAATACGCTGGGATATAAGCGCAATGCTTCCTTTATACATCTGTCCAAATATGGTAGGTCTTGCAATAATTTCATAGTAAACTTCTGCTCATTCTTTTGCAAGGCAGTATTGACTTCGTTCCTGACACGATCCTGTATCATCATTGTTAATTAAAAGGCTTCTCTTGTTATTGTAATGTTTATACGTGGAAACAAATATATCTAGGAAATATTTATTTTACAAATGTTTTGATTAATTTATTTGAAATATGTGTGTATAAATTGCACTTAAGATATAAAAGAATATTTGAAATATGTGCGTACGCTTAAGCGTTTGCGTGCGAATATTTTCTATACATCTATTAATTCAAAAAAGCAAATTGTGTACATATACACATATACACACTTAAAAAACATTTAAAAAGTTAGATATTGAATCATATTTAATCGTCCGTCTGTATATGTTTTCTTTGCACCCTCGGAGTGTATACGTGGGTCTATCACGTTGGACGCTATTTTTCTCTAAAGTATTTTAAAAAATCTGAAAAAATTCAAGAAATCTCTGTCTACACTGTAGTTGAAGATTTTATAATCATTTCGATAAACATCGTTAATTTAATATTTTCTGGAAAGCTTGCAAGTTTTATAGTTATAAGCAAATATCATTTTAGCTCGGACGCCGTATAGACTCACGTAACAGACGGAAGGTTAATAAATAACTTTTGGAATTAATTAATTTCTTTGTCTTGTAGTAGCAATTTACATTTGACGACAGATACCTGAATGTCCTTATGCTCAGCTAATAGTGCCGAAATGAAGCACAGACCCATCGCTGTAGTATCATGACCCTATAACCCAGTGAGAAATACCTCATCAAAACGATATCAAATTGACGTCAAATAGATGAAAATTTCATCTATTTGACGTCAATTTGATATCGTTTTGATGAGATATTTCTCACTGGGAATCGTATACATCAATGTATCATGTATCGATAAATCAAATAATGAATAAGAAAGGTTACAAAAGAAATTATATACCTCAAACATAAAAGTGTCAACTTCCTCTCTAATATCTGAATCAGTCATAAGACCGTCACGAGATGCCGCTATTAGAAGATCCAACATTGCAAGCCGTTTTCTTCGTACTAAATCGAAATATGTAAACATGTCTGTATTAAATTAACAGCTCAATTCTTTTGTGACGTTTTTATTACATAAACTTGACTACGTTAAGAATTTAAACTATAAGTATAATATTCATAAGTTGTAAAATATAATTAATGAAATTAAACACCAACCAGATTTAAAGAATAGCTATAACTGATTAAATTACGTACCTCTTACCGGTTCTGCGTCATCTCTCTTTGCCGACGTGTCATTATCAAAATTTTTTAAGTATTGACCATTAGTGCGATCATGATAAACTTTTCTTTCAGCAATTATCTATGTATAAAATACATTAACATTATAATGGTTCTTCTATAAATACGTTAATAATGTGTTGTTAACATTTACAAATTATAATTTTTCTACACTATAATTATGTTGTAATTTCTTTGTGTTGTAATAATTCTAAATAAATAATGTCTAAATATAATATTAAGTAGCATTTTTGCGTACTCGTTTAGTAAAGCCATGTAATATCTTCAGCATCTTCTTTTGCTCTCTACCTTTTGACGTCAACGAGAATATCCAATCGCTGCGCAACCATTGCCTAAATGCCCTAAATAGTTTAAATAATTAATAAATGTTAGGCATGTTACTTTAAGAACATAATAATGTAAATTTGGAAAACATTTCTTTAAGCTTTTTGTATATTTTTACAATTAGTTTTATTACAGTATAACTATATAAAAAGAGAATACATTTAAACACTAATAAAATTATGCTAGAGACATATGCAAAATCTTATATATAGTATAAAACATTACATCTTTTTTTAACTATTTATTCTTAAATTTACTTCTATTTATTTTTAAATAGATAATTTAACATACACGTAATTCATACATTTCTAATTAACGAAAGTGATGCTTTACATTAAGTATTGCATTATTATTTACCTCTTTATATAATTAGACATTACAAATTTATATTTTAATTAAGATAGCATATAAAATATACAGTTATTTATTACATCTAATAAAACATGAATTATTATACCTATAAATAAGAAGTTCGCCCATCCGATGAACGGCTTCTCGATACTGCTGCTGGAAATCACCAAGGCCTCGTAGAGAAGTGCCCATGGCAGTTTCTGCAAACGTATTTGTAAAAGTATCATGAGAATATTATCATATATATTTCAAAAGTATCTGTGGCTGTCAATGAATCAGTATCTATGGTGTGATATTTACAATTTAAAAAATTTGATTTTGGTCTAATTTTACTTATTAATAGGAATAAAATTTACAGTTAAAATGTACAGTTATGAACACAACATATACCACATATTGCATTCAGCGTATGTTCACTAAAAAATGGTACTAAATCTTTCACAACTGTGCTTCCTGCATTTTTCAAAGATTTGGTCATGTTTTCACCTTCCTCGATCAAAATCTGAATAAACTGCTGTAATATATTAAAATGAAATGTGGGGGTTAATATCTTTCGTCGTGAATGCCACTTGGCGCCTGAAACATAAATAACATATTGCATAATTGTGTGATAACAATGTGCAGTGACACATATATTTTTTTATTTAATTTGAAATTTTTTCGATTTTTAATAACCATTGAATATTACAAATATATTCTTTCTGTGATATGCGTTTAAACTTTTACGACAGCACATTGTGTAATATAACGTACAAGAAAGAAATTCTTGTTTATACCCTTATTATTATTTTTATAATATTTATATTCAATGTGATTATATCAATTATTAATTTATTTTTTTATATTTAATAATACTTACAATTATTTTTTCATGATTGATATGAGATATTGTAAACATATACGTAAATTTAATTACTGTGTGATATAATATATGCTGTTTACGTTACATAGATTTCTTCTGTTATCAACAAAATTGAAACTTGAAACAAAATTTAATAAGAAGCCAAAGGAAAACTTAATAAAACATGTACCATTATTTACATTAATATCGTGATGTTACCTCCACTAGTGAGAAGACCATTACTGAACCACGGATGTAAAACATCATAAAGAAGACTCTTTTCGATATGTTTTGTGCTGCTTAATATTGTCTAAAATCACAGAAAATATTAAGTTAAATGTTATTTAATTTAGATGCCATTTAAATAATCAATTAATTGATTTCAAAAGTATTTTAAATATTTAATTATCTCTGAGAGATGAATGAATAAGAGATAATAATCATCTTTAATTTTAAATATACAATTATTTCAGACTTTTGACGAACAAACATATTTTTTCAAAATAAAAAAACAAAAAAATAAACACCTTATCGTCAATATATCAATAATAAAAAAAGCAGAAGAATATTTCTTTCATATTTTACCTCTAAATCATTCGGATGACGGATGGATATTATGGGAAAGAAGAATCCCCAAACTTTTCCAATGGGATAAAACTCGTCAGTTAAGCTAATTAGAAACTTCCATTGTTCTTCTAAAAAATGTATGTATAGATGTTTATTATGTAAACTAGATTTGTAAATTTACGGACATATTACAAATATTGATCAAAATATATATGATTGACTCTTTGTTATATTTAATGTACCCACATAGCACATAATATTTCAGTAATATTGCAGCAATATTATTTTTCCATTGCAATATTACAATGAAATATAGCAGAAATATTGCAGTAATATTACTGCAATATCTCAGTAATATTAAAATGTCCGCGCAAATGAATATCAGTAATATTACTGATATTCATTTCAGTAATATTACGTAATATTACTGCAATATATCAGTAATATTACTATAATATTTGCGTAATATTTGTATAATATTGCTAGGAATTAAACCATTTTAATAATTTCCATTTTTCTCATAATGTCCACAATTTGCTACATTTAACATCTGATGTAAAACAATTTGGTGCTCTAGATGGTTTTAGCGCATTCCAATTTGAAAGTTATATTTGTGGTTTAAAGAAACTGGTCCGAAAAGGAGATAAACCACTTCAACAAATTGCTAAAAGATTAAATGAATTAAATTTTTGTATTAGCCGTTCCGAAATACATAATAAAAAATTTCTACAGAAAGACCACAAAGATGGTCCATTGGATCATGAACGAGATTATGAAGAACAATATAAAATATTGCATATAGATTCATTATATTTAAATTGTGACGATAACAAAAATAACTGCGTTTTATTGAAGGACAATACTATTATCTGCGTCCACAATATTGCTAAAAGTCAAAATAATAATCTGTATATTATAGGAAAAAAACTGATACCTGATACAAATTTGTTCACTACACCATGCGAATCACAACATTTTGGAATAGTCATAGCCAAACAAAATAGATGTATAGAATCATGGTTGTGTCAAAATATAAAAGCAAAAGCTTATAAAATTCCGACCAAAGATAAATTTATTATTTTGCCAATATTACATACTATTGTATCTTACCAAGAATAACATGCATATGTATATATATATATTAACTTTAATAATATTTTAATAAAATTTTAGTAAAATAATATTTTTTAAATAATATTTTTATTATATTTCAACAATATATTGCAGCAATATTACTGTAATATTTCAATATTATTTAAAAACGTGTAATATATCAGTAATATTTCTGAAATATTTCATTGTAATACGTAATATTTCCACTATATTGCAATATTACTGCAATATTTCTGCAATATTATGTGCTATGTGGGTATGTATCTAGATATTTTATTGTTTTTCAAATAACTCTAATAATCAAAATACATGAATGCTACTGCTTAAAAATATTTATAAGCTTAAATAATTCTTAAAAGCAATTAACATGCAATAAAATATTGATAATTATATATCTCAGAGAAAAATGTTTGTAAATATTATATTAGAAAATTTGTATGCACTGGCGAATACTTATTTACCGGAATATATTGTATAAAATTATAACTTACTTCGTGAACCAAGATATTGAAATGCATTTCCAACAATCGGATAACCTGATGGTCCTGGTATAAGATTGATAAGTCGCTTTTTTTTTCCATGATAATGCACATAATAATTAGATATCAGCAGAATAAGGATAAGTAATAGCAATATAATAGTGATCATTGTTGCTTGACGAACTAATTAGCCAGTTTAAGCAAGTGTCTTCTGCTATCTTCTTTTAATGTCTAAAAACTGAATTGATTAGATATCAACACATAAAAAGAAGGGCATGGAGTTACAACAGGGTGTTTTTGTGCCGTAACTTTTAATTGAAATAATATTTTAACAAATGTTTTGGTCTATTGTCAGACCATCTTTAATGTGATAAGTTAAGATTTATCATAAAGACCGGTGAACAAAAATACAAAAATATAAATCACAATAAACTTATTAATCGCATTAGTTCTTATCACTGTGCTGTATAAAATTTGAATTAAACGCACTTTGTATTTCTTCAATGTATAAAAATCGAAGAGTATACTAAAATAAATTATAGATTTACAAATACTTAATAACATTTCATCGAAATAAACGTGTAAGAAAAATGTTTTCTGAATACGTACATAAGTATTGTGATGAGATGATCATGGTGTTCTACGTAGAGAGTCAGGTTGTAAAATTTTCACTAATGTTATTAGTTCATTGACATGTGACATGTTGTTATTTGTTGTGACATGTTGTTATTTGTGAATCGTTATTTATTTCAGTTTATTTCTCGACTCTTATTCTTTGAAGAAATAGGATGTGCGTTCGATTTGAATTTTATATAACGATAGGAACTAATGCGATTAATGCAATGTATTGCGGTTTTTATTTTTATCCCTTTGTTTACTAGTCTTTATGTATTATCTTAACTTATTACACTAAATATGATCTGATAACAGAGCAAAACGTTTGTTAAAGTATTATTTTACATAAAGGTTACGAATACTCTGTTGGGCACTACGCCCTCTTTTTTATATGTTGATAACTTCTTTTAATTCTTAAATTACACAAATCACTAAATATGTATCATTTAAAGTCTTTATATTTTAAATACGTTTGGTAAGTAAAAAGTACGCTAAAATACTCTATTAATACTTTATAGACACTAACAATTTTAAAGAGATAATGTATTATTTATTTTATTAAAAAATGTGCATGTGCATAACAAACATGTAAATTTAGTAAAAATTTATTTAATTTCTAAACATTTTAGAGATATTACATTATTACAAATGTTTTCGTTACTATAAACTGTGTCACGATAAACCGAAGTTCTTATATTAAACGCTTGCGAGTAACTGATCAGTTCTGGTACTGATCTATTGACTATTCGTTCGCTTTTATGATGTTCTGTTTGATCATTTGAGTGACTTGAACAGTCTTAGACAATAACATATAAAATTCATTATTAATAAGCTTTTTATAAGAATCGACAACACAGACGCGCCTTCGCGCGCGCTATTTAGCTTTAACATTATACTATTACTATACATCACTAACTCCTTGATACAAACAACTGTTAAAATACGATAACAACTGCTCATGAAGTAAGCGCAGCGAGAGAATCAATCGGCATCGCGGAAAAGCGACAACAATAAAGTTTGATAGATTCGAGTATCGACTTTACATGACTTTTTTAGATATGACTAGATTATAGCGCGCGCTTCGCGCGCGCCTTGTGATGTTCTTTATTTGTTATTATCTATGCAAAAAACATTTGTACACTCGATCAATCGACTGAATCGAGACGACCAATCACGTTCGCAATAACACGGCAACAATTGCAAACCCGATTCAGTCAACTTCACGGTTTCATACCGCTTTTATAAGAGGATGATGATGATAATTCTTTAAAAAATTGCTTATACAAGCAATTAAATAATATCACCAATACAAAGGTTATCGAAATGGTTAGAACATTACAAATGTCGCATATGATTTGCATCATTGATATTAAAATGAATAAAGAGATTAATATGGAATAATAAATGTGCCGTATCTATTAAATATTTAACGATCTGAAAACTTCTTCAACTTTTTTCGATTCCTTCTCTTAGTGCTGCATCAATGTACCAGCACAAACAGTAATATAATACACTTTATAATAAAAAAAAAGAATTGTTTTAATATTGTATAAATTGTATAAATATTGTATTGTTGTGACTGCATCGTCACCTCTCCAACCGCCGAGAATGCTCTTGAGTCTATATAGAGTCTAGAGTCTAGACGCTCATACATGGAAATATCAAGAGGCACGGTAGTGTCTCGCGTCAAGTACACGCGCAGCGCGAGACACTACCGTGTATATTTATGCGAGCAGGAGAATTTTTAGTATGTTCAGATTTTTAATATGTTTCGATTTTCTTGTACGGTTGCAATTTCTGAGAGAGTGCGCTAACGATCAAGCCTCGCAGATGCATATTGAGAGGGGGATGATGCGTGGCTCCGTGGTTGCGCGAGTAATTTTATTAACTCAAAGGTCCGTGATTCGATTCCGGCCCGGCCTTCATTTCGCGTATACCTCGTTTAATGGATTCCCTGTTTAATGGGAAGTTAAAGATTAAAAATGCATATGGATTAATAATACGTTTAAAGCTGGATATACACTTAGAGAACGAACAGCAAACGTGAACGTTCGGACATTCGCATTTGTGTTTCTTGGTTGCTTGTTCTTTTTTTCGTTTGCACCAAATACCAGAATTCGACCAGATTCGGTGTTTGCTGCATGTAGCAATTTCAGATTTTTCATTATATGTGTTGAATAATTGACAACAAACGTTTGCATTCACTGTTCGTTCGGTGTTTGTTCGCTAAGTGTATACCCAGCTTAAGAGTTTGAAAAGTTATTGTTGGCATATTGCAAGTGATAGACGGTAAGAGCTTAGTAAGACCAGACTCAGCGTCAGTTCTTATACTTTAAATTAAAAGAAAGATGCATTGAGAGAGTGAGCGAGTGAGAGAGTTTTCGAGCCAAAGGATTAGCCCTACGAAAAAAATAAAAGAGACCTATTTGTGTAGATCGAATTCCAAGATAAACACCTTCCATTTGAAACATTTTTTCGTAACTGCATCAGTTTTCGAGAGCAAAAACTTTTTTGGAGGACAGATTTTTTGGGGGCCCCTTTAAAAATTAAGCAACAGGGGTGGAAGGGTCGGATTTTTAGTACGGTGGTCAGAGAACTATTCTGACTAATTCTAATCAAATTACCACTATTATCAAAGAAGTTTTAACTTTTTTTTGTGTCCTTTGTGCTTGGACAATATTGGGAATTTGGCCACTTTGACTCCCCGTATCTCTAAAATTATCCTCAACTTAAAATTTGCTGAGATTAATGTCCCATCATGTATAGCATTGTTTGGCATACAATTCGATTCGAATTTAGAAGGCCACAAAATTGGTTAAGGGTCATTCTCTATTTCCACCATATTTGTTACATAAACTGTTCAACACTTTTTAAGAGTTTTCTCTTTATAATAAATAAATTATTATAGTTACTAATGACCTATTCTCAAAGAAGAATCGTCTATTTATTATTTACTGCAATATCTTTTGCGTGGTACAGATTCCACGCTCATGTACTGATACTTCATTTTATTGAACTTTTATTTGTGAAACATCGCAGAGGTCTGGCTTCTATTTCTCTGCTGTTGCGACATTATTAAATACGCGTCGTATTTAATATCGTACAAAGTACGACGAAGCCACGTGATCTGTGTATCTTAGTAATTTTATTTTACCGAACAAATCTAAGTGCTATAAGAGAATAGCAATGAGAAAAAAAGAAAAAGAAAAAGGAGGCCAGTGAAATAGCCAGATGTGACAGGGAATGCAAGGAGAGTATTTCATAACTTATTATTTATTATTTATTATTTATAAAAATAATTGTTCGTTTGCGCTGCAATGCAGTTTTATTGTGTAATAAAATATCATGTACAACAAAATACTGCAATAAAATACTGTAATACTTTATTGACTATATAGTAAAATAATTATTTATTTAATATATTTTATACATTACATTTTATTTATATTTTTATTTTGTGACCGATAATGACACGTGTGCAAAGTGTTACTATTACGGAGCTATTAACTTAACAATTATTGTGTAAGCAAATAAAACCTTTCCTTAGCCTTTTATGATCTTTATTAAGTCGATATTTGTTTCAAGGGCTTGTTTTCGTTTTACAGACAGGGATAAATTTTACACGAAGTGGCTGAGCAGGGCGAAGTACCAAATCAAGCTGCATCCGAAGATTCTTTAAATAATCAATAGGCTCCAAGTAGAAATTGTGTACCAGAGGAGCTATCATTGCCTTCATTTCCAGCATAGCAAATCGTTGACCTACAATTTGGTACATATCGTAATCTGTTAATATAACATGGTATTATACATATCAGGATATAAAAAATACAGTTTACCGATGCAGTTACGTGGACCAGCACTGAATGGTAAATACGAATAAGGATGACGATGTCGGATCTTCTCAGGCAAGAATCTATCAGGATCAAATACTTCTGGATTTGACCAAAAATTAGGATCTCTGTGGACTCCGTAAATGTTAAGATGCAAGAATGTTCCAGCAGGTACCAAATATGACTCTAAAAAGCATATCGTACAATAATTAAGATTTAGAAATAATAATTCAAGCTGTATTCAAATTTTAAAATTGAATATATACATTGAAAAGATGTCTAATTATCCAGGCTTGGCTAATGTTACCAAGAACCTTGGTGAAGTAGTTTCAACTAAACGTATAGGTGATTGTGCGACGAAATAATTTGGTTAATGTTAACAAATAATTCTAGCAAAACCTGATATGATTTGGTTAATATTGGCAAAGTTTGATAATTATTACCAAGTAATGATAAATGTAACCAAATTGCTTACTAAATAATTGAGTAAGTTTCAGCAAACCAATCAGATAAGGCTTTTAAGACAATTTAGTACTAATTATTATCGAACTGTTTGGTAATAAGTACTAAACGCAAAGTTTGAGTTTTTAGATTGTTTATAATCATTACAAAATGTTTTGTTATTATTATTAAAATTGGCAATAATAATCAAAAATTAAAAAAAAACTTATTACTAAATGCATCTCACGAATTTATCAAGAATTTTTTTTAGTGTAGCTAATGCAACAGAGGAATAGTTGCCTATAGTTTGCAAGATAAAAAATATAATGTAATTATTATTTAAATTTTATTAAGCATTACTTGCTTAACATTATTTTCTGAAAATATTGTACGTTGTATTAGATGGAGCTTTGTATATAAAATTTTGAAATATTATAGAAATAAACTTATCAGTAAAAATATACAAATTTTTACATCTTTGAAATATACATGTATATTGCCTTTTATGCGTATTTGATGACATGTTGCGTAATATATTTAAAAATTTATACAAGAAAGAATTGGTTAGATGCATACGTAATTTTACGTCTTCCGCAGGAATTCGTGATATGAAAAACACGCTGGGATATAAGCGCAATGCTTCCTTTATACATCTGTCCAAATATGGTAGGTCTTGCAATAAGTTCATAGTAAACTTCTGCTCATTCTCTTGCAAGGCAGTATCGACTTCGTTCCTGACACGATCCTGTATTATCATTGTTAATTAAAAGGCGTCTCTTGTTATTGTGAAGTTTTTACATAGAAACAAATATATCACTGGAATATTTATTTCACAAATGTTTTGATTCGTTTGAAATATGTGTATATAAATTGCACTTAAAATGTAAATGAATATTTGAAATATGTGCGTACGCTTAACCCTAGAACACCACACTAGGTTTAGCACATCTACCTAATGGGTGTATAGCCATACGTCTATTAAACGGCAGATGAGGCTGCACAGCATGGGGATTGGTAGAAAGAGAACAAAAGTTTATTTACCTTATCACTTCGATTTCCTAACTATCACTATATTGTAGAAACAGCCAGCATTTTTAAAACATGGGTGTGCTATATACACCCAGTGTGGTGTTTTAGGTTTAAGTGTATGCGTATACACACATTTGCGCGCACGCATATTTTCTATATATCTATTAATACCTACAAAAAAGAAAATTGTGTACATTACACATAACACACTTAAAAAAACATTTAAAAAATTAGATATTTATTCGTATTTAATCCTCCGTTTGTATACGTTTTTCTTTTGCACCCTCAGAGTGTATACGTGGGTCTATCACATTTGACGCTATTTTTCTCTACCTTAACCCTTAAATGCCACACCTCTCAAGAATCTCGTAAATGACACATCGGGTCTAAAAGCCCCCAGCATGAAAAATGTCTCCTTACTTATTGATTTTTTGATATTTAGTTATGAAAATTATTTTCAATGTTGTTCAAGGCTTAGAAAAAAGAATAAAATGCTTATATTGTTAAAATTTCAATTTCAACATAGTATAAAAAATTAAGATCGCCAACAGTTAAAATATTGGCTCCAAAATCAAAAAAATAAAAAATAATAAATAAATAAATATGAGCTCCATTTTTGGCGGGAACATTTGAAAATATATCATTGTAAAGGGTCTGGGGTCCACTGGACCCCGGGTGGCATTTAAGGGTTAAATTATTTGAAAAAATTTGAAAAAATTTATGAAACATCTGTCTACATTGTAATTTTGACGATTTTATAATCGTTTTGATAAACATAGTTTGTTTAATATTTTCTGGAAGGCTCGCAAGTTTTATAGTTATGAGCAGATATAATTTTGGATCGGACACCGTAGACTCACGTATACAGGTGAAGAATTAATAAATAACTTTTGGAATCAATTAATTTCTTTGTCTATTTGGAATAGCGATTTACATTTGACGATAGATACCTGAATGTCGTTATGCTCAGCTAATAGTGCCAAAATGAAGCACAGACCCATTGCTGTAGTATCATGACCCTATAATCGTATACATCAATGTATTATGTATCGATAAATAATGAATAAGCAAGGTTATACAAAAGAAATGATATACCTCAAACATAAAAGTATCAACTTCCTCCCTAATATCCGAATCAGTCATAAGGCCATCACGAGATGCTGCTATTAGAAGATCCAACATTGCAAGTCGTTTTCTTCGTACTAAATCGAAATATGTAAACATATCTGTATCAAATTAACAGCAAAATTCTTCTGTGACGTTTTTATTAATTTGACTATGTTTAAACTATAAGTATAATATTCATGAGTTGTAAAATATAATTTATGATATTAAACACCAACCAGATTTAAAAAATAGCTACCGATTACATTACGTACTTCCTACCAGTTCTGCGTCATCTCTGTTTGCCGACGTGTTGTTATAAAAGCTTTTCAAGTATTGACCATTAGTGCGATCATGATAAAGTTTTCTTTCAGCAATTATCTATGTAAATACAACATTAATGATTCTTCCATAAATACATTAGTAATGTGTTGTTAATATTTATAAATTATAATTTTTTTACACGACAATTATGTTGTAATTTTTTAGTGTTGTAATATTTCTAAATAGGTAATGTCTAAATATTTAAGAAGCATTTTTGCGTACTCGTTTAGTAAATCCATGTAATATCTTCAGCATCTTCTTTTGCTCTCGACCTTTAGACGTCAACGAGAATATCCAATCGATGTGCAGCCATTGCCTCATTACTCTAAATAATTAATAAATGTTAGGCATGTTACTTTAAAAAGATATTAATGTAAATTTAGAAAACATTTTTTTAAGTTTTTTATATATAGTATACTCTTACAATTACTATTATTTTAGTAACTATATAAAAAGAGAGTAAATTTAAACACTAATAAAATTATGCTATAGAAATATGCAAAATCTTATATAGTATATAAACGTTATACCTTTTTTTAACTATTTATTCTTAAGTTTATTTCTACTTATTTTTAAGGTAGTTCTCCGGTCCTTATACTAGAGAAAATCGATTTTCTCTAGATTTTCTTGAAACTGTGAATATACGTTAATTTAGGTGTGCTTTATGCGTGGTATAAATTTCAGTACCTCTTCCGGTATAAAAAATAAAGATACTGAGTCTCAAAGTTTCAACTTTTACTAATGAAAAGGTTTTCCAGGCCAAACGATAAGAGATACGAGGTTGGCCAAGAGGACCAAAGTTGCTCCTCTCGTCGAGTTCTATAAGGAAAAAATGCCTAAATTAAAAAAAAATTAAATTTAAAATTTTTTTGGTAAAAATTGAAACTTTGAGGCTCAGTATCTTTATTTTTTATACCGGAAGAGGTACTGAAATTTATACCACGCATAAAGCACACCTAAATTAACGTATATTCACAGTTTCAAGAAAATCTAGAGAAAATCGATTTTCTCTAGTATAAGGACCGGAGAACTACCTTAAATAGATAATTTAACAGACGTGTACACTGTTGGAAAATTTTTGTAGTTTCGTTAAGAAAGGTCCTTGTTAAAATTTTTGTTTGAAATAATCAACACATTTGCAAGATTTAACATTTGCCTGCTGTGTTAATTTACAAATTAAATATGTAAAGTTAATAAAATAATTTAAAAAATATGTTAACCCTAGAACGGTACACTGGGTTAGCGTAACCCATAGCGATTTTAAAAGTTGCGGCACTTCTATACTGTACGGGAAGGGGGGTCGGGACCACAGGGGGGGGGGGAAACTTTGAAGAGCCCCCTACTATGCTGCACTCATAATCGAACCAGTGCATTAAAAACTGCCGAGTAAGAAACATCGAAAGTTAGTCTCCGGGTTACACTAACCCAGTGTACCGTTAACGTTAGTAAATCCGTGATATATACCAATTTTGAAAAAATAATTAAATAGGATTTTGTAATAAAATGAAATTGAAAAATCAAATAAACATTTTTTTCATTGATTTTATAATCTCAAAGTTACCTAATAATGTACAATAACGTAAATTTCAATTCTTGCTATTTGTCATTAGAATGCTAATATCATTAGAAATTTATTAATTATCAATTTTTTACTTAAAATATTTAATATGTAATGTCAAATCACGCAAATAATTTATTTTATTCATTACCATAAAAAGTTACTAAGAGCCAAAGATTACCTACATTCACCATTCAAAATAATTATACTTTTTGGAAATAATTGAAAATATGCATTAATCCCCTTAAAGTACAACTATAGACCTTTACAATCCCAGTAGAATTAGGTCACAAATCGTTTTAGAGAAAGAAATATGATTGAACTGCTACCATTTAATACATCTATATTATGTTAAATTAACACAAAAATTTGAGTTGACCGTTTGGGACGTGTGATTTATGTTATATTTTAACACAAATTTTCCAACGGTGTAATTTATAAATTTTTCTAATTAACGAAAGTGATGCTTTACATTAAGTATTGTATTATTATTTACCTCTTTATATAATTATAATACAATAAAAATTCATATTTTAATTAAGACAAAATATGTATAATATACAGTAATTTATTACATCCAATAAAGCATAAATTATTATACCTATAAACAAGAAGTTCGCCCATCCGATGAACGGCTTCTCGATACTGCTGCTGGAAATCACCAAGGCCTCGTAGAGAAGTGCCCATGGCAGTTTCTGCAAACGCATTTGTAAAAATATCGTGATAATGTATTATCATATATATTTCAAAGGTATCTGTGGCTGTAAAAATTATATACGAATCAATATTTATATGTTGTAATTTTGATACTTACAATTTAAAAAATTTGATTTTGGTCTAAATTTTATTTATCAATAGGAATAAAATTTACAGTCAAAATGTACAGTTATGAACACATCATACCACATATTGCATTCAGCGTATGTTCACTAAAAAATGGTACTAAATCTTTCACAACTGTGCCTTCTGCATTTTTCAAAGATTTGGTCATGTTTTCACCTTCCTCGATCAAAATCTGAATAAAATGCTGCAATATATTAAAATGAAATGTGGGGGTTAATATCTTTCGTCGTGAATGCCACTTGGCGCCTGAAACATAAATAACATATTGCATAATTGTGTGATAACGATGTGCAGTGAGACACATATATATTTTTTATTTAATTTGAAATTTATTGATTTTTAATAACCATTGAATGTTACAAATGTATTCTTTTTGCGATATGCGTTTAAATTTTTACGACAACACATCGTGTAATAAAACGTATAAGAAAGAAATTCTTCGTAATGCGCTTATTATCTTTTTTTATAATATTTATATTTAATGTGATTATATCATTTAATAATTTATTTTTTCATATTTAATAATACAATTATTTTTTTCATAATTGATATGAGATGTGTACATATATGTAAATCTAATTACTATTAATATTAATCTAATTCAAGATAATCGATTTGGAAGAAATAAACTAAAATTTTTTTAAGATTGAATTCTCTTGCGTAATGGAATATATGCTATTTATATTTAATTACATAGAATTTTTCTGTTATCAACAAAATTGAAACTTAAAACAAAATTTAATAAGAAGCCAAAGCAAAATTTAATAAAGCCTATACCATTATTTACATATTAATATCGGTATGTTACCTCCACTAGTGAGAAGACCAGTACCAAACCAAGGTTGTAAATTATCATAAAGAAGACTCTTTTCGATGTGTTTTGTGCTGCTTAATATTGTCTGAAATTACAGAAGATATTAAGTTAAACGTTATTTAATTGAGACGCCATTTAAATAATCAACTAATTGATTTCAAAAGTTTAAATGTTTAATCATTTCTGAGGGATGAATGAAGAGATAATCATCTTTAATTTTAAATAGGGGTGAACAGTACAGTTGTTGGCCACTCTTTGATGATTGGCCACATCTCAAAAAATTAAAGATTACAAAGAAATACTATTAAAATGTTTTTAATTATAAAAAATAATAATGACATTATTTTTGTATTTATAATTAAAAACATTTTAATAGTATTTCTTTGTAATCTTTAATTTTTTGAGATATGGCCAATCATCAAAGAGTGGCCAACAACTGTACTGTTCATCCCTATTTAAAATTACAGATGATTATCTCTTCATTCATCCTTCAGAAATGATTAAACATTTTTATTTTTAATTAGTTTTTAATTATAAAAAATAATAATGACATTATTTTTGTATTTATAATTAAAAACATTTTAATAGTATTTCTTTATAATCTTTAATTTTTTAAGATGTGGCTAATCATTGTAGAGTGGCCAACAACTGTACTCTCTTTACCCCTCCTGGGAAAAAAAACCTCTTATTTATCCATATTAGTTTATATTAGTTTATATTAGTAGACATATGATTATATATGATCATATAAGAAATGGAAAATATAATCTTAAACAATATTATATGGCTATATATGAGAGTATATAATTATATATGGCCATATATAAGCATATATGATTATATACTAGGGAAAAAATACCTCTTATTTGTTTATATTAGTAAATATATAATTATGTATGGTCATATAAGAAATGGAAATATAATCTTGAACAATATTATATGGCTAAATCTCTTTAAGTATAACTTTATATAGTCATATATAGTTTTATATACTAGTATATTATCATGTGTGATCATGTAAAAGTATATTTATAAGGTTAAAGATAATCATATATATGAATATATACTCTATAATGGATCTATCCATATAAATTTGTATAACCCCTTACGGAAAGAAACTACAGCGGATTACAGAAAATTATATTACAGGAACTACATAAAAGTATTACACAAAATTACAGACTGAAGTATTGTAATATACTGTAATATTTTCGTACTATACGCTCGGATTACAGGAAAATATTACAGGATTACAGGACTACAAGATTGCAGTCCTCTTAATACTAGAGGACACTGATTTCCGATATTCACCCGGCATAAAAAAAATTATTTTTTTCTTAGTTTTATTACTTTTTTATAACTAAATTTGTTTCTTAAGATGCAGTCTATGATTATAAATATTTTCTTGTATTTGAAAAACACACTTACCTTGGTGGGATTCGAACTCGGGACCTCGGGACCTCTGGATCGTGAGCCAACTGCCTTACGTGGTAGACTACTTCTTAATTTGATGTAAGTGTTATATATAGTCTACATATGTCATAACCAGCACAAATATATAATTTTTCAAAAATCATCTTAAGAAATAAATTCAGTTTAAAAAGAGTAATAAAATTTTAAATTGGATATATGATATAATATTTCTTAAAGTCGAGTGAATGTCAGAAACCAGTGCCGGCTCATTATAAAATTACTTATAAAATATGAAATTAAAAAATAATAAAATGTGGTTAAAAAGTGATACATTAAATCTAATAAATTTCAAACAATATTTATAAAAATAATTTATATATATACAGCTGCATTGAAGTAAAAGTATACTATATATGGAGGTGGAGGGGTAAAAACCACAGTGGTGTAACTCAAATTTTTAAAAATATTTTCTCGTGTGCATAGATGCAATCTGTACAATATATAAATTGCATCTATGCACACGAAAAAATATTTTTAAAAATTTGACTTACACCACTGTGGTTTTTACCCCTCCATATATGATAAGACTCGCTATTTCAAATTTTATGGATTACTGGTAGCATTACGTTTAATACACATGTGTAGTAGTGTATTACACATTTTGTAGATTACATGTGTAGTCTACTACACAAGTCACTTACCACACGTGTAGTATATTACACATATAATGGATTACACGTGTAGTCTACTACACAAGTCACTTACCACACGTGTAGTATATTACATATATAGTGGATTACACGTGTAGTGGATTTTACCCTTCATGATTAGACGTGTATTCCATATTACAGGGATTTCACGCACTAAGTAATTACAGCGTGTAATAACTACAGATTATTGTATTCCTTTCTGTGATAACTACAGGTGGTCCTGTAGTAACTACACAAGTGTAATATTTACTGGCTGTAGTTTCTTTCCGTAAGGGACTGTTATAAATATTCTTCTAGTATATTATTTTACTTGAAACTGTATCAAGTATGAAATATATTATTTCTAGTTTCAGTTTACACAATTGCATTTTAAGTCCGACAAAGTCCATATTGGCACGCAGTGCCAATTTAAAAAACTGAAACATGTATTTAATAATAATTGATATTGTGAAATATTATTAAGCATCAAGATCCGCTTCGACCGAAAACGGCACTTCTTATTGCTTATATGTTATTTTAAGTTTTCTTTTTTTCTAATTTTGCATAAGATACTTAATTTTTTTAATTAACATATTAATTTTTATTAAATATTTTCGTAAACAGTGAAATTACCAGTAATAATTTGTGAAAAAAACTGTTATATAATATATATTATAGTTCTTATAAATAAATATATTAATCGTATTATTTTGCAAACAAACCTTATAATTTAAACTGAAAATAATATAATCGTATATGAAATGGTATAGTCATATAAGATTATATATGATCAGATCAGAATATTGCATCTCAAAGTATCCGATAGATGGCATTCGATGTGATCTGTTTCTCGTATTTAAAATTTGACAAACAGTGTTATAAGAACGGCATCAAAAAGACACGACACTGTCTTGCGCTATTCTCGCGCGACGCTGTCTCGGAGCGACACAATTTTTGTATCAGTTATATCGTGAAGTTATATCGTGAATCCACTCTTATAATAAAGTGGCACGCTTAAAAAATAACATTTAAAAATATATAACAATTTTCTAAAACTTATTTAAATATATATGTCTTTATATATAATCTTATATAATCATATATGACCATATAAACTCTTATCAGGCCAAAATTCATATATGATAAGATAGCTTCTTATATGAGCATATAACACACTATAAGAGATATTTTTTATATGTCCTTATATAATCTTATATAATCATATATGACCATATAAGAGCTTATGCGGCCAAAATTCATATATGAGCATATAAGACCGCTTCTTATATAAACATATAAGACATTATAAAGGTTTTTTTTCCCAAGCTATTAAATTATTTCAGACCTTTGACGAATAAACATATTTTTTCAAAATAAAGAAACATAAAAAAGTGAATATTTTATCGCCAATATATCTATCCACTTTTAAAAAAGGCGTGTTAACTGAGTGAATTTCGTTTGTATCGAAAAATTGAAGCCTCTTTTCCGCGATGCCGATTGGTTATCTCGATGCGCTTACTTCATTTGCAGCTGTCATTGTATATTTTGACAGTTGTGTGTATCAAGGGTTAATAGTGTAATAGTAATAGCATAATGTTAAAGCTAAATGGCGCGCGCGAAGCGCGCGCGTCTGTAATGTCTAGTCCACTTTTAAAAAAGGCGTGTTAACTGAGTGAATTTCGTTTGTATCGAAAAATTAAAGCCTCTTTTCCGCGATGCCGATTGGTTATCTCGATGCGTTGTGCGAGTTATTTGCAGCTGTCATTGTATATTTTGACAGTTGTGTGTATCAAGGGTTAATAGTGTAATAGTAATAGCATAATGTTAAAGCTAAATGGCGCGCGCGAAGCGCGCGCGTCTGTAATGTCTAGTAATTAAAATAAAACAGAATAAAATTTTTTTCATATTTCACCTCTAAATCATTTGGATGACGGATGGATATTGCAGGAAAAAAGATTAACCATATTTTTGTAATGGGATAAAACTCGTCAGTTTTGGTAAACAGTAACTTCCATTGTTCTTCTAAAAAATGTATGTATATGTTTATTATGTAAATTCACGGAAATATTATAAATATTGATTGAAATATGTATGATTGACTTTATAGTTATATTTAATTTATCTAGATATTCTGTTGTTCCTCAAATAACTTCAATAATCAGAAAATGAATGTTATTGCTTAAAAATATTTATAAGTTTAAATAATTCTTAAAAGTAATCAACGTGCAATAATATCAATAATTATATATCTCAGAGAAAAATGTTTGCAAATATTGTATTTAAAAATTTGTATGCACAGGCGAATATTTATTTACGGCCTTTACGGAAATATTGTATGTGAAATTATAACTTACCTCGTGAAGCAAGATATTGAAATGCATTTCCAACAATTGGATAGCCTGATGGTCCTGGTATAAGATTGATAAGTCGGCCCTTTTTTCCATGATAATGCACATAATAATTAGATATCAGTAGAATAAGGATAAGTAATAGCAATACTACGGTGATCATTATTGGCCGACAAAATAATTAGTCAGTTTAAGCAAGCTTTGTTTTTTTCTGCTGTCTTCTTTTAACGTCTAAAAATTCAATTGATTAGAAATCAACACTAAAAAAAGAGAGAATAAATCCACAACAGCGTGTTCATGCCGACTGCCGTAACTTTTAATTAAAATAACATTTTAACGAATGTTTTGGTCTGTTATCATTTTTAATGTGATAAGATAACACGAAGACTGGTAAACAAAAATATAAAAATATAAATTACAATAAACTCATTAATCGCATTAGTTCTTATCACTGTATAAAATTCGAATCGAACGTACATCCTATTTCTTTAATGTATAAAAATTGAGGAGTATACTGAAATAAATTACGGATTCACAAATAATAACATGTCATCGAAATAAACGTGTAAATTTTTTTCTGAATACGTGCATATATAAGTTTTGTGATGAGATGATTATGGTGTTCTATATAGAGACCCGGGAAAAAAGATTATATATAATTATATATAATTATATATAAATATATATGATTATATATGATTATATATGAATTTTGTCTCTATATATGAAATTATATATGGGTCTATATATGATTATATATGGACATATATAATTCCAAATATAACTAGATATGAACAATAGATCATATATGCACTCATATATGGATCCATATAAGATTCATATGGAAGTATATATAACCCTATATGATTATATATTATCATTATATATGTTCATATATAATTATATATAATTATATATAATTATATATAATTATATATAATTATATATGATCATATAGAGACAAAATTCATATATAATCATATATATTTATATATAATTATATATAATCTTTTGTTCCCGGGGAGTCATGTTGTAAAATTTTCACTAAGGTTATTAGTTCATTGACATGTGGCATGTTATGTGACATGTTGTTAATTGTGTCCGTTATTTATTTCAGTTTATTTCTCGACCTTTATACTTTGAAGAAATAGGATGTGCGTTCGATGAGAATATTATATTGCAATAAGAACTAATACGATTAATGCAATGTATTGCGGTTTATATTTGTATCTCTTTGTTTACTAGTCTTTATGTATTATCTTAACTTATTACAATAAAGATGATCTGATAACAGACCGAAAGTATTATTTTAAATAAAAGGTATAAACACCCTGTTGTGGCACTATGCCCTCTTTTTTATGAGTTAATACCTTTTTTTAATTCTTAAATCACACAATTCACTAAAGATGTATCATTTACAGTTTTTATATCTTAAATACGTTTGGTAAGTAAAAAGTACGTTAAAATACTTTATTGATACTTTATTACTAACAAATTTTAAAAAGATATAATGTTTTAGTTATTTTATTAAAAAATGTGCATGTACATAACAAACACGTAAATTTAGTAAAAATTTATTTAATTTCTAAATATTTTAGAAATATTACATTATCACAAATGTTTTTGTTACTATAAAGTATGTCACGATAAACCGAAGTTCTTATATTAAACGCTTGCGAGTGACTGATCAGTTCTGTTATTGCACAGAAAAATAAGAAGTGTCGAAATCAACACTGATATACTTGTATTTACGCAAGAATATATAATCTTGAAATGAGATTATATTGCATTAAATGAAGAAAATTTGTTTGAATAAAGTCATTTATATATTATTATTAAACGAAGTTTTATATAGTTCAATCAAGAAAAGAAAAGTTGAAATTCTTATAAGAAGCTTATGGTAATCTTGCGTATATACGAAACAATCTACATCTTCTTATTAGAATTTCAACTTTTTATTTCAACATTTTTGTTTCTTGGTTGAACTATATGTATAATGACTTCATTCACACACACAAGCAAATTTTCTTCGTGTAACGCAATATAATCTCATTTCAAGATTTTCATGTTGTTGGAACTTGAAACTAAATATATTTTCAAATCAAGAATATTCTTCTTTTTCCTGTGTGATCTATTTACTATTCGTTCGCTTTTATGATGTTCTGTTTGATTATTTGAATGGCGTGAACACAGTCTTAGATGATAACGATGCCTAAAATTTATTATAAATAAGCTCTTTATAAGATTTAAAAAAAATTGCTTATATAAGCAATATAAATAGTATTACCAATACAAGGGTTATCGAAATGGTTAGAACCATTGATTTAATATCAATTATGCAAATCATATGCAACTAGTGTTATGCGTCCGTGATTCGATTCCGGCCCGGCCTACGCCTATACCTCGTTTAAGAGGTGGATTCCCTGTTCAATGGGAAGTTAAAGATTAAAGATACATATGGATTAATAATCCGTTTAAAGATGGGTATACACTTAGAGAACGAACAGCAAACGCGAACGTTCGGACATTATTTGCATTTGTGTTTCTTGGTTGTTCGTTCTTTTTTTTCGGTTGCACCAAACACCAGAATTCGACCACATTCGGTGTTTGCTGCATTTAGCAATTTGAGATTTTTGGTTATATTTGTTGAATAATGACAACAAACGTTTAATTGCGTTCACTGTTTGTTCGGTGTTTGTTCGCTAAGTGTATACTCAGCTTAAGAGTTTGAAAAGTTATTGTTGGCATATTATAGACGATAAGAGCTTAGTAAGATAGCCTCAGTGTCAGTTCTTATACTTTGAATAAAAAAAAATACATTGAGATAGTGGGCGAGTGAGAGAGTGAGCGAGCGAGAGAGTGAGTGAGCGAGAGAATAAAAGAGCAAGCGAGATAACGCTCATCGGCGCATTGCTTTTTCCGCGCGTCCAGCGGTCGACGACGTTATTGTTATTTCACGACAAATTTGACAACACGATGATAGTTCGTTTTAGTAGCATGTACATACAGGTGTTTTGTAAATCTTGTAAATGTGAACGATTATCCTCTTGTATTTTGCGATTCGTGAATTGAATGTTCACGTTTCCTAAGAGCAAATGTATATTCTGAGAATGTTCAGAGGATATCGTAAAGTGTAAGATATTATAAGGATGTTCTCAGTATATTAAGACATTTTTAGTATATTCTACAGATATACCGGATATTAATGCTGTTAGGGTTGTGTGACAGGAAATATAAGGGTGAAAATGAGATTAGTATAGTAAGGTTAATATAAAGTAGATTATACCCGGTAAACATCAATTAATACATTAAAAAGGAATATAATTTGTTGGTATATAGAATATTATCGTTGCAATGAGTAAATTGTAAATGTAAGATAACATGATAAATAAATAATCTTATATGTAACCTTATATGTAACAAAAAAACAATAACTTATACGTAATAAAATACAAATTAGAGTATCACTTTGTTAATCATGAAAATTTGAAAATGTAAACGTCTGAAGTTATTTATACATTGCTGGACATTATTTTATGTAAAATCTGCATTATATTTGATAATACACTCCGTCAAAGTCTTACTTACACTATAGATATTTTGTATGGTTTCCGATTTAATATAATATGTACGTACACACATAATACATATTTTATAGTGTGTATATTTAATACATAAAACATAATACACATAATAGTTCTTCCTATAAAGATTCTTTTCTAATATGTTATTCTTTTACGCTCTACAAGTTAGAATATATTTTGAATAATTGTGTGCATTTCAAGAATTAAAATAAATGTAATATATGTTATTGATTATGTATAATATGTATAATATTTCTTATCTTTACGATATTTTATGTAAGGATCCCGTTTGTCTATAAAAAGATTGTCAACAACATTGACTATATAGTAAAATAATTATTTATTGAATATATATTTTATATATTTTATATATTTTATATATTTTATATATTTTATATATTTTATATATTTTATATATTTTATATATTTTATATATTTTATATATTTTATATATTTTTTATATTTTATAAAATTTATAAAATTTATATACTTTATATTTTTTATATATTTCATATTTTTTATATTTAATATTCTAAATATTTTATATATTTTATATATTTGTTACATTTCATTTATATTTCAATGTTGTGACCGATAATGACACGTGAGCAAAGTGTTACTATTATGATGCAATTGACAATCGTTTTGTAAGCAAACAAAACCTTTTCTTTGCCTTCTACGATGTTCATTAACTCGGTATTTGCTTCAAAGGCTTAAATTCGTTTTACAGACAGGGATAAATTTTACACGAAGTTGATCAACGCGAATTACCAAATCAACCTTCGGCCGAAGGTTCTTTAAATAATCAATGGGCTCCAAGTAAAAATTGTGTACCAGAGGAGCTATCATGGCCTTCATTTCCAGCATAGCAAATCGTTGACCTATAATTTGGTACATATCGTAATCTGTTAATATGACATGGTATTACACATCAGGATATAAAAAATACAGCTTACCGATGCAGTTACGTGGTCCTGCACTGAATGGTAAATACGAATAAGGATGACGATGTCGGATCTTCTCAGGCAAGAATCTATCAGGCTCAAATACTTCTGGATTTGACCAAAAATTTGGATCTCTGTGGACTCCGTAAATGTTAAGATGCAACAATGTTCCAGCAGGTACCAAATATGACTCTAGAAAGCATATCGTACAATTAAGACTTAAAAAAAATAATTTAAGCTGTATTAAAATTTTAAAATTGAATATACATATAATACAACGTAGGAATAGTTAATAGTTGCCTATAATTTGCAAGATAAAAAATATAATGTAATTATTATTCAAATTTTACTGAGCATTACTTGCTTAACATTATTTTCTGAAAATATTATACGTTGTATTAGATGAAGCTTTGTATATAAAATTTTGAAATATTATAGAAATAAAATCAATAGAAATATACAAATTTTTAAATCTTTGAAATATACGGGAATGTTGCCTTTTATGCGTATTTAATGACATGTTTGCGTAATTATTTAAAAATTTATACAAGAAAAAAATTGATTAGATGCATACGTAATTTTACGTCTTCCCCAGCAATTCGTGATATTGCAAATACGCTGGGATATAAGCGCAATGCTTCCTTTATACATCTGTCCAAATATGGTAGGTCTTGCAATAATTTCATAGTAAACTTCTGCTCATTCTTTTGCAAGGCAGTATTGACTTCGTTCCTGACACGATCCTGTATCATCATTGTTAATTAAAAGGCTTCTCTTGTTATTGTGATGTTTATACGTGGAAACAAATATATCTAGGAAATATTTATTTTACAAATGTTTTGATTAATTTATTTGAAATATGTGTATATAAATTGCACTTAAGATATAAAAGAATATTTGAAATATGTGCGTACGCTTAAGCGTGTGCGTGCGAATATTTTCTATACATCTATTAATTCAAAAAAGCAAATTGTGTACATACATATACACACTTAAAAAATATTTAAAAAGTTAGATATTGATTTATATTTAATCGTCCGTTTGTATACATTTTTTTTGCATCCTCGGAGTGTATACGTGCGGGTCTATCACGTTGGACGCTATTTTTCTCTAAAGTATTTTAAAAAATTTGAAAAAATTTTTTTTCTTCTTCTTCTAAGAAGAGAAGAAAAAATTCAAGAAACCTCTGTCTACACTGTAGTTAAAGATTTTATAATCATTTCGATAAACATCGTTAATTTAATATTTTCTGGAAAGCTCGCAAGTTTTATTTGCTTATTAAGTCATAAGCAAATATCATTTTGGCTCGGGCGCTATAGACTCACGTATACAGACGGAAGGTTAATAAATAACTTTTGGAATTAATTAATTTCTTTGTCTTGGAATAGCAATTTACATTTGACGATACCTGAATGTCCTTATGCTCAGATAATAGTGCCGAAATGAAGCACAGACCCATCGCTGTAGTATCATGACCCTATAATCGTATACATCAATGTATTATAATATATGTATCTATAAATAATGAATAAGAGAGGTTACAAAAGAAATTATGTACCTCAAACATAAAAGTGTCAACTTCCTCTCTAATATCTGAATCAGTCATAAGGCCGTCACGAGATGCCGCTATTAGAAGATCCAACATTGCAAGCCGTTTTCTTCGTACTAAATCGAAATACGTAAACATGTCTGTATCAAATTAACAACTCAATTCTTCTGCGACGTTTTCATTACATAAACTTGACTACGTTAAGAATTTAAACTATAAGTATAATATTCATAAGTTGTAAAATATAATTAATGAAATTAAACACCAACCAGATTTAAAGAATAGCTATAACTGATTAAATTACGTACCTCTTACCGGTTCTGCGTCATCTCTCTTTGCCGACGTGTCATTATCAAAATTTTTTAAGTATTGACCATTAGTGCGATTATGATAAACTTTTCTTTCAGCAATTATCTATGTATAAAATACATTAACATTATAATGGTTCTTCTATAAATACGTTAATAATGTGTTGTTAACATTTACAAATTATAATTTTTCTACACTCTAATTATGTTGTAATTTCTTTGTGTTGTAATAATTCTAAATAAATAATGTCTAAATATAATATTAAGTAGCATTTTTGCATACTTGTTTAGTAAATCCATGTAATATTTTCAGCATCTTCTTTTGCTCTTTACCTTTCGACGTCAACGAGAATATCCAATCGCTGTACAGCCATTGCCTAAATAGTCTAAATAATTAATAAATGTTAGGCATGTTACTTTAAGAAAAGATAATAATGTAAATTTGGAAAACATATATTTCTTTAAGCTTTTTGTATACTTTTACAATTAGTTTTATTTCATTAACTATATAAAAAGAGAATACATTAGAACACTAATAAAATTATGCTAGATACATATGCAAAATCTTATATATAGTATAAACATTACATCTCTTTTTAACTATTTATTTTTAAATTTGTTTTTATTTCTTTTTAAATAGATAATTTAACATACACGTAATTCATACATTTCTAATTAACGAAAGTGATAATTTACCTTTACATTAAATATTGTATTATTATACTTATAATACCTGTTCATATAATTATACAATACAAATTTATATTTTAATTAAGACAGAATATAAATATACAGTTATTTATAGCTAATAAAACATGAATTATTATACCTGTAAATAAAAAGTTCTCCCATCCGATGAACTGCTTTTCGATACTGCTGCTGAAAATCACCGAGGCCTCGTAAAGAAGTGCCCATGGCAGTTTCTGCAAACGCATTTGTAAAAGTATCATGATAATATTATTATACATATTTCAAAAATCTGTGGCTGTAATAATTATATACGAATCAGTATCTATGTTGTGATATTACTACTTACAGTTTTAAAAATTTGATTTTAGTCTAATTTTATATATCAATAGGAATAAAATTTACAGTTAAAATATATAGTTATGAACACATTATACCACATATTGCATTCAGCGTATGTTCACTAAAAAATGGTACTAAATTTTTCACAACTGTGCCTCCTGCATTTTTCAAAGATTTGGTCATGTTTTCACCTTCTTCGATCAAAATCTGAATAAACTGCTGTAATATATTAAAATGAAATGTGGGGGTTAATATCTTTCGTCGTAGATGCCACTTGGCGCCTGAAACATAAATAACATGTTACACAATTGTGGAATAACAATCTGAAACAAACATTGCAGTGAGATTTGTATATTTTTTACTTAATTTGAAATTTATTGATTTTTAATAACCATATTACAAATGTATTTCTTTTGTGATATGTGTTTAAACTTTTACGACGGCACATTGTGTAATATAACGTACTAGCTGGTTACCCGGGCTTCGCCCGGGAGTCGTTTTCCTTCAAACGACTTCATTTGGAGTAGATTTTTTTCAAAACGGGACGGTGAAAAATTCCCAAAAAATTCATATAGTTCTATTTTGCATTCCAGAACAACATATTAAAATTTCATGAAACTGGCTGCATTTTTTTGTAGCCATTGAACCTCCTTAAACAAACATACATACACACCAATCTATAAAAATGCTATAAATTGAAAAATATCACTTTTTTATCGACTAAAGTTCAATTCCGTCGTATACAATTCTTTGAAATTTACTCAATTTATTTCTTAAAAAATTGGAAAAATTTCTTAACCGATTTCCAAAAAAATCGGTAACAAAAAATTATACATTTTATGGCACTCCCCGGGAAATTCTACCCCTGTTTTATATACAATTCTTTAAAATTTGGTCAATTATTTCCCGAAAAATTAAAAAAATTTTGAATACCGGTTCCCAAAAAGATCGGTAACAAAAAACTATACAGTTTATAGCACTCCTCGGGAAATTCTACCCCTGTTTTATATACAATTCTTTAAGATTTGATCAATTATTTCCCAAAAAATTGAAAAAATTTTGAATACCGGTTCCCAAAAAGATCGGTAACAAAAAACTATATAGTTTATAACACTTCCCGGGAAATTCTACCCCTGTTTTATATACAATTCTTTAAGATTCGATCAATTAATTCCCGAAAAATTCGAAAAATTTCTGATACCGTTTTCCAAAAAGATTGGTAACGAAAAATTATACACTTTATGCCACTTCCCGGAAAATTCTACCCCTATTTTACATACAATTCTTTGAAATTCGGTCAATTATTTCCCGAAAAATTGGAAAAATTTCGGATACCGGTTCCCAAAAAGATCGGTAACAAAAAACTATACACTCTATAACACTCCCCGGAAAAATTCTACCCCTATTTCATATATTTTTGGTAAAAATTCGGTCAAATAGTTCAAGAGTGTATAAAGAACATACATACATACATACATACATACATACATACAGACATTCTATTTTATATATGTTACGGGCAATTTGATAAATTGGGCATTATGCATAATGGCCGGGCAATATGCATAATTCCCAATTTGTTCGGTCAAAATGATTAATAGAGAAGAATTAATCAAATTGCCCGGTCATTATGCATATTTCCCAATGCTAAATGGTCATTTTGATAAATCACCTTATTTGAGTTAATTTTCCCGGCAATCTTAAGCCCCTTGCACAATAGACGATAGCGATAGCGATAGCGACAGCGACAATGTTGCCAACAAAGGTATAACCTACATAGGTTAGATGACGCGCTTTAAAAGTATTTAACTGTTTAAAGCGCGTCACTAACCTATGTACAAGTTTAGCGACAGAATAGTTGCTTTTTTCAAAGTCATCAGAAAATTTTTTCCACCGAAAGAGAATACAACCGACAATAAGTAATAATTAATCCGTATTTGATAAATAAAAAAACCAAATATCCGAGTTTAGTGTTTTTTTCTTATTTTCTTAACGATATCTTAACAAATTCTAGCAACCCCCAAATTTTATCAACAGTTTTGGATTCGAGGGGCAAAAATACATAGAATTTACCTCTTTTCAATTGATTTCTCGTTGGGGCCCTAATTGTAGACATTTACCGAAAGTTGAAATTATAGACAGACTGCCATTCTTTTTAGAAAGATATTTTAATATGTTAATCACATTTCCCACTTGTCTGTGGGCATTATGCATAATGACCGGTCAGTTTGATTAATTTGAACATTTTGGCTTTTATTATTCAAATGTCCCGAAAGAAGCGGGAATTATGCATATTGCCCGGCCATTATGCATAATGACCGAATTAATCAAATTGCCCGTAATATATATATAGATAAGAAAGAAATTCTTTTTTATACGCTTATCATCTTTTTTTATAATATTTATATTCAATGTGATTATATCAATTATTAATTTATTTTTATATTTAATAATACTTACAATTATTTTTTCATGATTAATATGAGATATTGTAAACATATATGTAAATCTAATTACTGTGTGATATAATATGTGCTGTTTACATTTAATTACATAGATTTATTCTGTTATCAAAATTGAAACTTAAAACAAAATTTAATATAAAGCCAAAGCAAAATTTAATAAAGCATGTACCATTTTTACATTAATATCGTGATGTTACCTCCACTAGTGAGAAGACCAGTACCGAACCACGGATGTAAAATATCATAAAAAAGACTCTTTTCGATATGTTTTGTGCTGCTTAATATTGTCTAAAATTACAGAAAATATTAAGTTAAATGTTATTTAATTTGGACGCCATTTAAATAATCAATTAATTGATTTCACAAGTATTTTAAATATTCAATTATCTCTGAGAGATGAATGAAGAGATAATCATCTTTAATTTTAAATATTTAATTATTTCAGACTTTTGGCGAATAAACATATTTTTGCAAAATAAAAAACATAAAGAAGTAAACATTTTATCGCTAATGTATCAATAATAAAAAAACAGAATAAAATTTCATATTTCACCTCTAAATCATTCGGATGACGGATGGATATTAGGGGAAAAAAGAATCCCCAAGCTTTTCCAATGGGATAAAACTCGTCAGTTAAGGTAATCAGAAACTTCCATTGTTCTTCTAAAAAATGTATGTATATATGTTTGTTATGTAAGTTTACGGAAATATTATAAATATTGATCGAAATATGTATGATTGACTTTATCGTTATATTGATATAATGTACCTAGATATTTTATTCCTCAAATAACTTCAGTAATCAAAAAATGAATGTTATTGCTTAAAAATATTTACCTATAAGCTTAAATAATTCTTAAAAGTAGTTAACGTGCAATAATATCGATAATTATATATCTCAGAGAAAAATGGTTGCAAATTTTATATTTAAAAATTTGTGTGCACAGGTGAATATTTATTTACGGGAATATTGTATGTGAAATTATAACTTACCTCGTGAAGCAAGATATTGAAATGCATTTCCAACAATCGGATAACCTGATGGTCCTGGTATAAGATTGATAAGTCGCCCCTTTCTTCCATGATAATGCACATAGTAATTAGATATCAGTAGAATAAGGGTAAGTAATAGCAGTATAATAGTGATCATTATTGACTGACGAAATAATTAGCCAGTTTTAGCAAGTTTCGTTTCCTTTTTCTGCTGTTTTCTTTTAATATCTAAAAACTCAATTGATTAGAAATCAACACATAAAAAAGAGGTCATGGAGCCACAACAGGGTGTTCGTAACCTTTATTTAAAATAATACTTTAACAAACGTTTCGGTCTGTTATCAGATCATTTTTAGTGTAATCAGTCAAGATAATACATAAAGACTAGTAAACAAGGAGATGTAAATAAAAACCGCAAAATATTGCATTAATCGCATTAGTTCTTATTTTAACTAAAATAATATTTTAACAAATGTTTTGGTCTGTTATCAGACCATCTTTAATGTGATAACTTAAGGTAACATAAAGACCGGTAAACAAAAAGATAAAAATATAAATCACAATAAATGCATTAATTGCATTAGTTTTTATCGCATTAGTTCTTATCGCATAAAATTCGAATCGAACAAACATTCTATTTTTTAAATATAAAAGTCGAGGAGTAAACTGAAATGAATTACGGATTCACAAATAATAACATGTCATCGAAATAAACGTGTAAGTAAAATGTTTTCTGAATATGTGCATAAGTGATGAGATGATTAGATATGATGTTCTATGTAGAGAGTCATGTTGTAAAATTTCACTAATGTTATTAGTTTATTGTGACATGTTGTCATTTGTGAATCCGTTATTTATTTCAATTTGTTTCTCGACTTTTATACTTTGAAGAAATAGGATGCATTCGATTCAAATTTTATATTGTAATAAGAACTAATGCGATTAATGCAATGTTTTGCGGTTTTTATTTACATCCTCTTGTTTACTAGTCTTTATGTATTATCTTAACTGATTACACTAAAGATGATCTGACAACAGACCGAAACGTTTGTTAAAGTATTATTTTAACTAAAGGTTATTTACAAACACTCTGTTGTGGCACTATATGCTCTCTTTTTATGTGTTGATATCTTCTTTTAGTTCTTAAATTACACAAGTCACTAAATATGTATTTACGGTCTTTATATCTTAATTACGTTTGATAAATAAAAAGTACGTTTAAATACTTTATTAATACTCTACTACTAACAAATTTTGAAGAGATATAATGTATTATTTATTTTATTAAAAAATGTGCATGTGCACAACAAAAATGTAAATTGAGTAAAAATTTATTTAATTTCTAAATATTTTAAAGATACAAATGTTTTCGTTACTATAAAGTGTGTCACGATAAACCGAAGTTTTTATATTAAACGCTTGCGAGTGACTGCATGATCAGTTCTGGTACTGATCTATTGACTATTCGTTTGCTTTTATGATGTTCTGTTTGATCATTTCATTGACGTGAACAGTCTTAGATGATAACAATATCTAAAATTTGTTATTAATAAGCTTTTATAAGATTAAAAAAAAATTGATTATACAAGCAATATCTATAAATAATATCAGTAGTATAAAGGTTATCAATAGCGAAATAGTTAGAATCACTACAATGTCGCATATGATTTGCATCATTGATATTAAAATGAATAAAGAGATTAATATGGAATAATAAATGTGCCGTATCTATTAAATATTTAACGATCTGAAAACTTCTTCAACTTTTTTCGATTCCTTCTCTTAGTGCTGCATCAATACCAGCACAAACAGTAATATAATACACTTTATAATAAAAGAAAATAATTGTTTTAATATTGTATAAATTGTATAAATATTGTATTGTTGTGACTGCATCGTCACCTCTCCAACCGCCGAGAATGCTCTAGAGTCTATATAGAGTCTAGAGTCTAGACGCTCATACATGGAAATATCAAGAGGCACGGTAGTGTCTCGCGTCAAGTACACGCGAGGCGCGAGACACTACCGTGTATATTTATGCGAGCAGGAGAATTTTTAGTATGTTCAGATTTTTAATATGTTTCGATTTTCTTGTACGGTTGCAATTTCTGAGAGAATGCGCTAACGATCAAGCCTCGCAGATGCATATTGAGAGGGGGATGACGCGTGGCTCCGTGGTTGCGCGAATGATTTTATTAACTCAAAGGTCCGTGATTCGATTCCGGCCCGGCCTTCATTTCGCGTATACCTCGTTTAATGGATTCCCTGTTTAATGGGAAGTTAAAGATTAAAAATGCATATGGATTAATAATACGTCTAAAGCTGGATATACACTTAGAGAACAAACAGCAAACGTGAACGTTCGGACATTCGCATTTGTGTTCCTTGGTTGCTTGTTCTTTTTTTCGTTTGCACCAAATACCAGAATTCGACTAAATTCGGTGTTTGCTGCATGTAGCAATTTCAGATTTTTCATTATATCTGTTGAATAATTGACAACAAACGTTTGCATTCACTGTTCGTTCGGTGTTTGTTCGCTAAGTGTATACCCAGCTTAAGAGTTTGAAAAGTTATTGTTGGCATATTGCAAGTGATAGACGGTAAGAGCTTAGTAAGACCAGACTCAGCGTCAGTTCTTATACTTTAAATTAAAAGAAAGATGCATTGAGAGAGTGAGCGAGTGAGAGAGTTTTCGAGCCAAAGGATTAGCCCTACGAAAAAAATTAAAGAGACCTATTTGTGTAGATCGAATTCCAAGATAAACACCTTCCATTTGAAACATTTTTTCGTAACTGCATCCGTTTTCGAGAGCAAAAACTTTTTTGGGGGACAGATTTTTTGGGGGCCCCTTTAAAAATTAAGCAACAAGGGTGGAAGGGTCGGATTTTTAGTACGGTGGTCAGAGAACTATTCTGACTAATTTTAATCAAATTACCACTATTATCAAAGAAGTTTTAACTTTTTTTTGTGTCCTTTGTGCTCGGACAATATTGGGAATTTGGCCACTATGACTTCCCGTATCTCCAAAATTATCCTCAACTTAAAATTTGCTGAGATTAATGTCCCATCATGTAGCATTGTTTGGCATACAATTCGATTCGAATTTAGAAGGCCACAAAATTGGTTAAGGGTCATTCTCTATTTCCACCATATTTGTTACATAAACTGTTCAACACTTTTTAAGAGTTTTCTTTTTATAATAAATAAATTATTGCAGTTACTAATGACCTATCCTCAAAGAAGAACCGTCTATTTATTATTTACTGCAATATCTTTTGCGTGGTACAGATTCTACGCTCATGTACTGATACTTCATTTTATTGAACTTTTATTTGTGAAACATCGCAGAGGTCAGGCTTCTATCTCTCTGCTGTTGCGACATTATTAAATACGCGTCGTATTTAATATCGTACAAAGTATGACGAAGCCACGTGATCTGTGTATCAGTAATTATTTTACCGAACAAATCTAAGTGCTATAAAAGAATAGCAATAAGAAAAAAAGAAAAAGAAAAAGGAGGCCAGTGAAATGGCCAGATGTGACAGGGAATGCAAGGAGAGTATTTCATAACTTATTATTTATTATTTATAAAAATTGTTCGTTTGCGCTGCAATGCAGTTTTATTGTGTAATAAAATATCAAGTAGGGGAGACCGGGGCTAAAAGGTCAACGGGGTTGAAGCGTCAAATCAAATATCTCGGAACCTGTATATTGTGCGAACTCGCTATTAACATTGTAAACGCTGCTTATGGTACCCATGTGACCAACGGAGTTTCGGCAGGTTACCTGCCGTGTTATGATTTTTACGAGGGCAAACGTGTTTTCGGAAGGTGAAAGTGAAATTTTTTGCGCGTGGAAATTTTGTAATATCTGCAATAATATTTGCTCCCCAAATCTCGAGGTACGTGATTATAAAGAGTAATGCATGCTGAACACGAATCCAGTGTAGTTTTTTCATTATCGTTGATGTCTAATATTTCGTGGGCGATCAAACCTGAAACTTGTGTTTGGGCACAGTATATACAGTAGCGCAACTCCGCTTATTTTGTGAAGCCAAGCTGTCCACGGTCATGCGCGACTTAGGGCAAGTGATGGCAGCGCCCTCTGAGCGCCCATTTCAAATAGGTCGTTATGTACATTTATAGTTAGATATGTATAATGTATATTTATATAATGTTTAAATAAATAAAAATGTAATATATTTATATATGACAATAGTAAAATTATAATAAATGTATTCTAAATGTAATGGAAATATATAATTGTAATAAAAATATTTCTTAGAATTTAAATGTCACTAATTAATACCCTTATATAAAATAAATCCTTATAGAAAATCCTTATAGAACAAATATGAGTATATAACAATGTTTTATATAAATAAATGTTATAATAAATATTATAATAAATATTAATAATGCTTTTAGAGTATTTATAATTTTGCTTCTTCATAGAGGAAGCTTTGTTTTCGTGAATTTCGTATATGAACCTTTGATCGTGTATAAAGTTGGGTCTAGTCAACCAAATTTAAATGAATTATATATGAAATAGGGGTAGAAGAAACCAAAGAAAAGATTGTTTTTTGAGTTTTTGATGCCAATATGTTCAGAGTGTTCTAAAATGTCGAAATATTGCATTAAAATCGCATGTCCGTCTGTATGTATGTGTGTATGTGTGTGCATATGTTGTCTGTATGTGCTCTAACTTTCGCAAATATTGAGATATCGGGCTCTTTTTTTTTAATCGATAGAGAATCATTCAACGAAGGTTGGTATTGAATTGGGCGATGATCTGTAAAAGGGTTCTTTGAAAAAAAATTTTTTTTTAGAAAAGTGTGTTTTACGCTGTAATTTTTTAATATTTGAGATAGCGATCTATATCTAATTCTATTGTATTTTCCAGTTTTTTCTACCCCTATTTCATATACAATTAATTAAAATTTGGTTAATTAGTTCCGGAGTTACAGACGTTTGAAATTTTTGAGAATCTGTACATAAATAGAACCCTGTTAAAGTTTGTTTTAAAAATAGAAATAATTTATTTTTAAATCAATAAAGTAACGTGTTATTTTAATCTCGATATTTGTATAATACGAATACTATCATACTATCATACTATTATATAAAACCCGACTGTTTGTCTGTCCGTCCGTCCGTCCGTCCGTCCGTTTGTCCGCGAACTACTCATTTGTTAGTGGACCGAATTTTTATCAAAAGTATATGAAACAGAGGTAGAATTTTCCGGGAAGTGGATAGCTTCCTCTATGAGGAAGCCAAAATAAATAAAGTAAGAAAGTTTCACACTTAAAAACTATGAGGAAGCAATGTGCAAGTTTCTACTTGCACCATGTTTAATATCAATTTTAAAAGAATTTTATTTATAATTTTACGCATCACACTATATGTAACATATATGTGAATATTCCTAAAATTAAAATGTATATGCAATGTAATGTATAGTAAATATACATTATAAATATACATATATGTATACACATATATCATACAATAAAGTATGCTATATTGCAGTTACATTATCCAGTGAGAAATACCTCATCAAAACGATATCAAATTGACGTCAAATAGATGAAATTTTCATCTATTTGACGTCAATTTGATATCGTTTTGATGAGGTATTTCTCACTGGGTAATGAGTGAAAAATTGTGATAGTAATACATATATATTTATAAAATTATTTTTGAATAATTTATTTTTTACAAAGCAAAAAAAGAACAGATTTATATAATTCTTTTAAGTAAATTTTTATGCATCTATCTAACACACACACATATATATATATATATATATATATATATAAAAGAATTATATAGATCTGTTCCTTTGTTTGCTTTGTAAAAAATAAATTATTCAAAAAGAATTTTATAAATATATATGTATTACTATCACAATTTTTCACTCATTAATGTAACTGCAATAAAGCATACTTTATTGTATGATATGTGTGTGTTAGGCCCAACGCGCAATAAAAAAAATTAGAAATAGAAATAAATATTAAATAACAGAAAATCTCTCTTTTTCTGTGATATAAATATATTTAATTTAAAAATCTATCTTTTCAATGTCTTTTCTATATTGTGTGTTGGATTCTCTTTGTTGTTGGCTTGCTGTTGACTGAGTCTACCGTCATTTGTTTATTGCGTGAGAAATTGGCGGTAAATGTACGTCAGTCAGCTGTGTCAATCAGAGGTGCATTTAAATTGTGGTGTCTGATTAAATGTCAATTCTCATGACAAGTGTAGTGTTACATTGAGTGATCTACTAGTTAAGTGCAAGTGAAAAGGAAGTGATAAGGAAAGGAGAAACCAATTTTAGGGATTGTAATCTGTATAAACAGTATATACAGGTTACACAGGTTTTCAATCCCTCGTGAGCTTTTTTTTTTGGTCTACGCTTTGGTCTTGATTTTGTTTCAGATTTTGCTGTAATTTAGAGTGAAGATTTTTCAAGAAAAAATATATTATGACTTCGAAGAATACTCATTGGTGTGCAGCACCAAACTGCATGTTGGCAGTAAATTTAGAGAAGCGACATTATTTCCGTTTTCCAAAAGAGCATCAAAGGTATACATATATTACTTAATATTTAATATATTATAATACATAAATATTTTAAAATTGTATAAATAATAATATGTTAGATTTTTGATTACATATATATATATTTTTTTTTTGTCATAACTGGCATTATATATTGAAAAAGAGAACAAGTTTAGCTTCAAAGTCATGTAACTCGGGCAAAAAAATTGTAGAAAAATTTTAAAAAAGCAATTTGTACGTAAAAGATTGTAGTTTATGGAAATTTAGTTGTATTTGTCGAGAGAATTTATCCTGTCACGGCATAGAACGTTAAAAATACGTAAATTTAAGGGAAAAAAACGATATGCCCTTTTTTAGAACACAGCACTGAGAAGATTAAGAGATTTTTAAAAACTATCAATAGTACGTTTAAGTAGAAACTTCAAGTTTTGAAATGCTTTTTTGAGCACCTCTGTATGATGATTTTTCACGGAGTTACAACGATTTGAAGATAGCCCATTTCTTTCTTTGTAAAACGCGTTTCCTATTTTTTTAGAGTAGTATATATTATGTGCAATGCACTGCTTTCAATTAAATGTTGAAACTATTAATAAATGTCTGAATGTAGATATGTAATCCAACATTTATTAATATTGAATTATAAATATTAATTATTTTATAGTTATTTATATTATTTATTATTAATTTTTTAGTATTTAATTAATTATTTACTATTAACAATTAATTATTTTTAATTACTTATTAATTGTTTATTTATATAATATATTAATATATTTAATATTATATAGATGGTTGGCATGGGTACAAGCATGTGGAAGGCAAGATCTTATACCTTTAGGACCAGAATATGCCTATCGAAATTGTCGTCTGTGTCACCATCATTTTGAAGAAAAATGGTATACAATTAAAGCAAGAGCACGACTTCATCCAAATGCCATTCCAACGAAATTTTTTATGTCAGATTTGAATAATAGGTAGGCTTTCATCTTGTTATTATTACTGTAATAATTTAAATAACTATATGTATAAAATGTGTGTGTTTGATGTTTATATATAATACAAATATAATGTTTCTAATATACTGAATATGAATATATAAATAAAATATAAGAAAAAAAATTGATGATAATAATTCTTTTTACAGTAATGAAGTTTCCAATTTAATATCTGAAGAAAAAGATGCAGAAAATCAACAAGAGGAAATAAATAGGTATATTTAATGTGAATTTTTTTATCTATATTTATTTTAATAATAATATAGCATATCTCTATTATATAAAATCTGTTCGCATTTTTCTTTCAATAACAATATATATACAAATATAAATTGCTTGCATATTACGTGTATAGATAATAAAATAATTTTGCTTTTATTAAACATAAAATTAATAGTAATTAAGATTTTATCTGTTATCATTGTATATTTTTCAGAGATCTACAGCCAAGAGAATCAGAAACTGAAGTAATGCAAACAGAAACTGATTGTGAGCTGATAGAAGGAGATGAAACTGTGCCATTGCATGCTGACATAGAACCTCAAATTGAACCGTAAGTTTTTATACATAAATTATTAAAGTCAATTATATACAAACATATACATATATATACAATACATACATATATACATACATACATGCATACATACATACATTCATATATATATATATATATATATATATATATATATATATATATCCGCAAACATTTTT